>NC_069499.1:506006654-506209154 GCF_027579735.1 Bombina bombina
TATGATTACGTACTTTGTCCTGATCTACCTAATCTTCCCTGTTAAATTCAAATTGAATAGGAAAGCTGTTAATGGATGAAACTATTCCACTTTGTAGAATTTAAGTTATCTCTAAATAATCATGTGTTTTATTATTAATGATTGTGTGTCAATATCTTCACTAAAAGTATAGTAATATAATAAGCCATATTTCAATTATATTAATTTAATTACCGTGTTCTATTTTTATGTATGGTATTTAGGTTAACAAAAAAACTGCATTATTTTGCGAAAAACAATTACACACCCCTGACACCGTTTTTTAATTGTCAGATTAACATTTGCTAACATAGGCAAAGACATATAATGAGAAATTCCATTCTTCTAGGTGCAATTACACTATATTACAAGTGATTACCTACTGCATTTAAATGCTGAATTATATTTATAGACTTAATTATCAGATTACTTAGTAGATTACATATTACTTTACTGAAAGATGCTTATTTAACTTATTGGGGCCTATTTATCAAGCTCCAGGCTCGCTAGAAACATAAGTTATGAAGCAGCGATCTAAAGACCGCTGCTCCACAACCTGTCCGTCTGCTCTGAGGAGACGGACAGCGATCGGCAGAAATCAACCCGATCGAATACGATTAGGTGTATTGATACCCGCTGCTAGCGGCTGCGAATCTGCAGGGAGCGGCATTGCACCAGCAGTTCACAAGAACTGTGCTAACCCGACATGAAAATATGAATACTTCAAATTCCAATGTTCTTTACATAACAGAATATATTCTATTTATTCATAAATACAGATTTCTACATATATCTGATGGGGATTTGCACAAATATATATTTATACCTATATATAGAGATGATTATATACCGTATAGGTATAGATATATACAGATAAATACATAAGAATATATTTAGAAGTGATTAGACCATATTCCCCTATGTGCAGAACATTGGAATGTGAAATATTTACAGTTGATACATAGTTAAAAACCTTTATTAAATATGAATATTGCATACATATGTTTTTACATGTTTTCGTCTACTTTACAACAAGGGTTCCAATGCTTATATATAAATTATATTTTATATATATATATATCTGTCTATCTATACATATATATGTGTTTATATGTGTATATATATCTGTAAATACATATATAAACATATAAATATATAAATACATCTGTACACATATATACACATATATATACATACATGTATGTATCTCTGTGTTAAAGCCCTTTTCCTGCTTTTTTTTTCTAACACCCTAGATCTCATATCTTTGAGCCCTTATAACATTTTAATGCAATAGTAAGGTGATGTCTGATATCCAGATGCTAACATTTATACTACCGAAACATTTGAATAAAAAAAAAAATGGTTATGATTTTAACAGAGGGTAGTAGATTTAGACACAAATTGTGAGTAGTTGTTACTGTATATATAGTAATGTTATAACATCAGTGGTATTAGCAATTATAGGATTGTTTAGGAGAGCTGACTGATATACCTTCTGCTGCTTTCCCTTTACTATAAATGTCCCGGTTTCCAAACTAGGGACTGCATAAAAATGCTCCCTCATTGACAGGCATTCCAATCCCCTCCCACTGCACAATCATGACTCCACCCCCAGACTGTCAATGTGTGACTCCGCCCATACGTCTTCCTAGGCCCCTCTTCCCCAGATTGCATTCGGGAAATATTTGGAGGTATAAAATAAAATAAAAAATACTTGTCATCTGCATAAAAATAATTAAACATGTTTTACTGACAGACTAAGGGCTAGATTACAAGTGGAGCATCTCACTGTGATGGCCATCTTGGAAACCTTGCCACACTATTGTAACAGCAATCCATATACGTTCCCTAAACTGTAAGCATCACTGCTGATTGCAGGGTCAGATGGGCTCCCAAGAAGTGTGGGCCTGGTCTCAATTGAGACCATTTGAGATCCCTGTACTTACTTCCCTATTTGTTTGTGTTTTTGTTTTTTAAATTTAAACGTTTAAAGTTTTTTTTTTAATTGTGTTAGAAAATGCCGAGCTTCCATGTCTATAATCATTTTATAATGAACTGGAATTGTATAATGCTAATACTGCACCTAATCTAATAAGTATAATTACATTTGTCTTTTAGAGTTTACATTCTGATTAAGCTATAATTAAATACTATATATACACACTCTTAGAAAATGGTATTTATTTTGTGGTTTTAACAGAAATATTAGAGAACTTGCATAATTCTAACTTGTTGAACAAGAAACGTTTTGTAATTTCAAAGGACCATAAAAATCCTTAAATTTGTTGTGTTCTAAAGGAAGGATTCTTAAAATTGCAGTTTTTTATTTTTGAAAAATGGATGTTCTCCTCTTGAGTGAAGCTAAAAGTGTTTGTTTGTAGATGCCTGTCCCTGAGTCCAACAGCACTGTGGGCACTCCTTGTCAGCCAGTAAACAATCTCAAGGTAACAGCTAAACACAAATATGCATTCTTTTTAGTTTTAATGTCAATTAAGAAAGTAAAAAAAAAAATTTCATTCAAAAATATTTCCACATACCTGTATACTATATAACTGATGGTCTTTCATGTGTAATGTATATACAGTTGCAAGAAAAAGTATGTGAACCCTTTGGAATGATATGGATTTCTGCACAGATTGGTCATAAAATGTGATCTGATCATCATCTAAGTCACAACAATAGACAATCACAGTCTGCTTAAACTAATAACACACAAAGAATGAAATGTTGCCATGTTTTTATTGAACACACCATGTAAACATTCACAGTGCAGGTGGAAAAAGTATGTGAACCCTTGGATTTAATAACTGGTTGAACCTCCTTTGGCAGCAATAACTTCCACCAAACGTTTCCTGTAGTTGCAGATCAGACGTGCACAACGGTCAGGAGTAATTCTTGACCATTCCTCTTTACAGAACTGTTTCAGTTCAGCAATATTCTTTGGATGTCTGGTGTGAATCCGTTTCTTGAGGTCATGCCCCAGCATCTCAATCGGGTTGAGGTCAGGACTCTGACTTGGCCACTTCAGAAGGCGTATTTTCTTCTGTTTAAGCCATTCTGTTGTTGATTTACTTCTATGCTTTGGGTCATTGTCCTGTTGCAACACCCATCTTCTGTTGAGCTTCAGCTGGTAGACAGATGGCCTTAAGTTCTCCTGCAAAATGTCTTGATAAACTTGGGAATTCATTTTTCCTTCGATGATAGCAATCCGTCCAGGCCCTGGCGCAGCAAAGCAGCCCCAAACCATGATGCCCCCACCACCATACTTCACAGTTGGGATGAGGTTTTGATGTTGGTGTGCTGTGCCTCTTTCTCGCCACACATAGTGTTGTGTGTTTCTTTCAAACAACTCAACTTTGGTTTCATCTGTCCACAGAATATTTTGCCAGTACTGCTGTGGAACATCCAGGTGCTCTTGTGCAAACTGTAAACATGCAGCAATGTTTTGTTTGGACAGCAGTGGCTTCCTCTGTGGTATCCTCCCATGAAATCCATTCTTGTTTAGTGTTTTACGTATTGTAGATTCGCTAACAGGGATGTTAGCATTTGCCAGTGACTTTTGTAAGTCTTTAGCTGACACTCTAGGATTCTTCTTCACCTCATTGAGCAGTCTGCGCTGTGCTCTTGCAGTCAACTTTACAGGACGCCTCATTGTTATAACTCTCTACACTTATAAACTAACACCCTCCTTGTTATAACTCCCTACACTTATAAACTAACACCCTCCTTGTTATAACTCCCTACACTTATGAACTAACACACTCCTTGTTATAACTCCCTACACTTATAAACTAACAAACTCATTGTTATAACTCTCTACACTTATAAACTAACACCCTCCTTGTTATAACTCCCTACACTAATGAACTAACACACTCCTTGTTATAACTCCCTACACTTATTAACTAACACACTCCTTGTTATAACTAAACTAAATTTTATAATGATTTAGTGGTGAAAATTATTAGTGCCCCCCCCAGTTTTGACTGTGGTATCTTATGTGCCCCCCCTATATATTGTTCCTAGAGTCGCCACTGCAGGACGGCCACTTCTAGGGAGAGTAGCAGCAGTGCTGAACTTTCTCCATCTATAGACAATTTGTCTTACCGTGGACTGATGAACAGCAAGGCTTTTGGAGATACTTTTATAACCCTTTCCTGCTTTATGCAAGTCAACAATTCTTAATCGTAGGTCTTCTGAGAGCTCTTTTGTGCGAGGCATCATTCACATCAGGCAATGCTTCTTGTGAAAAGCAAACCCAGAACTGGTGTGTGTTTTTTATAGGGCATTGCAGCTGTAACCAACACCTCCAATCTCATCTCATTGATTGGACTCCAGTTGGCTGACAACTCACTCCAATTAGCTCTTGGAGATGTCATTAGTCTAGGGTTTCACATACTTTTTCCACCTGCACTGTGAATGTTTACATGGTGTGTTCAATAAAAACATTGCAACATTTCATTCTTTGTGTGTTATTAGTTTAAGAAGACTGTGGTTGTCTATTGTTGTGACTTAGATGATGATCAGATCACATTTTATGACCAATTTGTTCAGAAATCCATATCATTCCAAAGGGTTCACATACTTTTTCTTGCAACTGTATTTTGAGTTTATTGCCTCTCAAGTATTTATCCCCAAAGAACTCTCATCTTCACACTAGTCTATCTATCTTCTGCAGAATCTCGGGTCTTTCCCAGGCTCTCTGCTTTACCGACTGCTAAGTTATTCTGTGCATTTGATTCACTAAAGCTCACTCACATTACCAATTTTAGAGAATCAGCTGTAGAGAATACAATAGGAACGTGATGCTAGCAAGACCTCTTAGTGAATTTTTCCCAGTGACAAAAAATATGATGTAAAAGAAACAGAAGCCCTAAATATGTAGGCCGTAAGACTGGTTGAACAAAGAAGACACAGCTTACATGCAGAATGTGGAAATGGAAGGTTAATCACAAGAACAATGTTTGGAAATGTACAAATAAATGTAAAAATGCAAGGCACTGATAATGCTATGTCAAAAGAAATAGTATGTAGCTGATGGGCTGCTGGTTTCTATCAAGTTGTAATGTAATGTTGTTGCCATAGTAACTCTTCATCCTACATACAGAAGCCTAAACATCAGATGGTGGTTTCTTGTTTATATTTTACTAAGTTCCAAAGACTTTGCGTCAGGCAGTTAATGCTGATGTAAAGAAAGAGGTTTCTGATGGAGGAATAAGAATGTTTGTTTTAAACTTTACCTTTGCTGCAAACCCTGCACCAGTTAAGACAAGTAATATCTTTTAAAGAGCCCTTAAAGAGCCATTTCTTCAAACGGAACACATAGTACTTTTATCTCTTTTATTAATACCATTTCAGAATTGATTAATCTGATTGTGATAGAGAGGGGGAAGGGAAGCAGATATGTAGTGCATTCATTTTATGGGACAAAGCAGCAGATCTGTGTTTTGTGGGGGAATCTAGTACATTACTTAGCGCTGCAGAATCTGTTGGCGCTCTACAAATAACTGATAATAATAATAATAATAATAATAATACTTCCTGCTTCAAATAAGGTGCATGCAGCACATAGGTCACAGGTCACCCACACATTCCTCACACTATGTTACTTCCCACAGTCACTATAAATGATCTGGTAAACTGTGTGATGTACACAGGTCTTCTTGACTGAAGAGGGGATATACTGCTCACTGCTTGGGTAAGTGATAATTATTTACTTATGGAGGGAGAACAATTACTAAGAGAGACACATCTATAACTTTATGGGCTCCATTTATCAAGCAGCGGATGCTGCATCGGAGGCCGATCGTTTTAGACTCGTCTGAAACTAAAGTTAAGAAGCTACTGCTGCTCCTTAACTTCTGTGGTGGATTGAAATCATCCCGATTTGAACTGATCGGGTTGATTGACAGACCCTGCTAGCGGTCGATTGGCCGCTAGTCAGCAGGGGGTGGCTTTGCACAAGAATTTCTGGTGATATGCTTGTGCACTGATAAATGGTATGCTGTCTGCATTTAGTGATGTCAAGCGGACATGATTCATTATAACAAATCATGTCCTCTCGACACTTAGTCGAGAGCCCTATGAATGTATCTACAACAGGGAACACTGATAATAGTTCATTCTTAATCTGATATATCCGCTGCAAAAGCTTGTATATCCTACTGAAAGGAATACTTTAGACATAAAACCAAATGAATCAATAAACTAAACATAACAATAGGTTCCAATAACTGGCATTCGCCTTCTTTTTCATACGTCATTGCAAACATTCAAAATTCTATTGCACTTTATTACTATCATATAGCCCTCCCATAGATCGGGGGGGGGGGGATTCACTGAGAGAGCTTCCCAGTCTTCCTATCTCAATTAAAGGGATAGCAAATACCTTGTAGTTACAAATCAACATCATTTTTACTGCAGTTATTTGGATTTAGTTCCAATAGCAAACCTCCCCCCACTATGTGCCTTATTTAGAGGAGCCAATCATGGCTTTAGTCTGCAGACAGCAAGGCTAGTCCCAGTCATCAAGTTAATATAAAGGGGCCGATTTATCAAGTGCTGTAGCGGATCATGTCCGCCTGACATCGATAAATGCAGAGAGCATTCGCAGCATGATAATTCGGCCCCGAAGTGTATTGGTTTGCAGTTATTATCTGACAAAGAAAGTTAGGGACTGATATATAGCAGGGTTAGCCTTGAGAAGTCTGCAGGGGGCATTCCAAGTTCTGCTAGTTTTTCAGAGATAAATTAAATTAAAAGGTAGCAATATAAATAATAAAAAATGTATTGCAAAGTTGTTTCATTATGTATAACTAAATATTTTATCTAAAAATTCTCAAGGTGTTTACTTTCCATTTGATTCACTAGAGAAAACTAAAGAAAGGGGAAATAAGTGAGCTTTAGTGAATCAGCTGCATAGGAAAACATAAACTGCAGAGCCAGTGAAGTTGATGGAACAGTAGAGCAAGGTAGTGCGACTTATTCTGTAGGCTTATTCAGATATCAGAGATACAAAACAGCTGCAGTAGTTGATTACACACAATAGTAACTAAAACTGATGATATCTGTAGTTAATTGCAGGTATACAAACACAGGCACTTAGTACATATGTCTACAATTCAGCATACAAAAGACTTATGAGTATCCTTGCGGAAGAGCATGTTGTAAATTAGTGCCTGTACATTTATAGGGTATTACTTAATGCTGATGTAGACCGTAGATCATTATGGAGCAGCAGCTGTAAAACTTGATTGGTAGCCTTGTTTAATATTGAACAGTTTTAAATATCTGAAGGGAGTATACTTTCTCTATATCTTAAAATAGATCTTTATCATATTATGGTACATTACATAGTGTAATTCACAGCACTGACTGGTACTAACGGAGATGTTTTATTTAGTTGTGGCTAAGCTATGCTATATGTGAATCATTCAGCAGTGAATACTTTAAACTACAGTGAGGCCTCGGTTTACGAATTTAATTAGTTCTCCGGGTCGTTTCGTATTGCGAAAAATTCGTAAACCGAAACACGGTTTCCCATAGGAATGCATTGAAAATCAATTAATGCGTTCCGGAGGTCCGAAAAAATTCAAGTAAAGTGTCCAAAAAAGGCTCCAAAAGGCTCCAAAAGGCTTAACAACTTGCTGCAAATGGCTCCAATGTCTCCAAAAGGCTCCACAACTTGCTGCAAATGGCTCCAAAAGGCTTAACAACTTGCTGCAAAATGGCTCCAAAACCTCTCCAACACCTCTACACTGGTACCCAAACTTCATTAATTCAATCATACTTGAGTATGCAGGGGGCACAGGGGCCACTGGTTTCGTATTGCGAAAAATATTCGTAAACCGAGGGGGGCAAACCGGCATTTTGTTTCGTATTGCGAAAAAAATTCGTAAACCGAGGGGGGCAAACCGGCATTTTGTTTCGTATTGCGAAAAAAATTCGTAAACCGAGTCAAATTTTCTTCAAATTTCGATTTCGTAAACCGAAATTTCGTATACCGAGTTGTGCGTAAACCGGGGCCTCACTGTATAGTTAATCTGTTTATGTAGACTAATTAAAAACACATCAAAATCACGGATTTTAACCTGTTGCATTACATCTGAATATTTTTCATATATATATAATGGAACAAAATAAATATTGCAAGTATATTGTAGAGTTTTTTTTTATATATATGATTTATCATTTTATATTACTATCTCCAAGTGTTTGAAGAGACAGTCTGCACCAGAATTTTTATTGTTTAAAAAGATAGATAATCCCTTTATTACCCATTCCCTAGTTTTGCATAACCAACACTGTTATATTAATATATTAATATACTTTTTACCTCTGTGATCACTTTGTATTTAAGCCTCTGCAGACTGCCCCCTTATTTCAGATGTTTTAACAGACTTGCATTTTACCCAATCAGTGCTGACTCCTAGGTAACTCCATGGGTGTGAGCACAATATTATCAATATGGCCCACATGAACTAACGTCTTCTAGTTGAGAAAAAAATGTCAAAATGCATTTAGATAAGAGGCGGCCTTCAAGGGCTAAGAAATTAGCATATGAGCTTACCTAGGTTTAGTTTTCAACTAAGAATACTAAAGGAACAAAGCATAATTGATGATAAAAGTAAATTGGAAAGTTGTTTAAAATGACATCCCCTATCTGAAATATGAAAGTTTCTTTTTTAACTAGACTGTCCCTTTAATGTCCTTTTAAAGTGAGGTGGGTTACCAAGTCTTTAAACCTGATTGATGCCTGGTACTGCTAATAAGTAGCACTGCTAAAAACAAAACAGTACTTTTAAATATTCTTTCATACTTTTAAGCAAATATCTAATGATTCCTCTTGAAGTTGGGAAATTGTAAAACCTCTTCAACTTCCAAATGAAAGCTGCCCTTTGATTGAGTATCCAAATGTAACTATGTTCTTCCTATTAAACATATTCAAATTTGTATAAGAGTTAAAAGGAATAGTAAAGTCCAAATTAAACTTCCATGATTCAAATAGGGCATGTAATTTTAAACTGCTTTTAATTTACTTTTATCATCAAGTTTGCTTTGTTCTTTTGCTATTCTTAGTTGAAAGCTAAACCTAGGTAGGCTCATATGCTAATGTCTAAGCCCTTGAAGGCTGCCTCTCATCTGAATACATTTGACATTTTTTCACAGCTAGAGGGCATTAGTTCATGTGTTTCATATAGATAACATTGTGCTCATACACGTGAATTTATTTAAGATTCAGCACTAATTGCCTGAAATGCAAGTTTGTCAAAACATCTGAGATAAGGAGGCAGTCAGCACAAGCTTAGATACAAGGTAATTACAAAGGTAAAAAGTATATTTCTATAACAGTTTTATGCAAAACTGGGTATTGGTAAATAAACAAATTATCTATCTTTTTAAACAATAACATTTTTGGTGTTTACTATCCGTTTAACATAAAAGTTAACATAAAAATTTCTGTTTAGATAAGGATGTTTATTGCTTAATGATGCTTTAATTCTGTTTCACTTTGAACCTTTGCTTTAACTAAGTTATATAATTTATTATAGTTGATAAAATACAACACCTTTGTTTCTACAGCAATCTAACATTAGTCATGTACAGTGATACGTAATCTGTTCACAATAGACAGTAGCTGAGTGATTCTGTAATCATACACCTAAAAATAAAGCTTATCTTACAAAAGATTAAACATTTCTGCCTCAGGACTGTATTAAATCCCCTACTGATTTTCTTGTTCCTATTCACCCTTATAGGTCGATTATAATTTGCCATACACTTTGTCACATACTCAAGTGTAACTCAGAGAAGTGTATTAATGCAATAGGTTGCCTAATTACTTTAAAGTGACATCTAAATAACTAACAAATGGGTATTCAGCATAATGGCCCATTTTTGTCATCATCCCAATCACAGGTTTACGGCTGTTTCTTAGAGCAGAGTATGCATTTCCGGGTTGTCCTATTTTTAACTAGAGTCAAAGTTTTCTTGGCAATCACAATCCATTTTTTAAATATTTTTCAGGAGGTTTTTGAGACCATTTTATACTTATTAAGTTCAATGACTAAAGGCACGTGGTAAAGTCCTTAAATTGCATATTTGTTATATTTGCAAACATTCCAAGACAATTTGGAATCATTCTATTATGTTGCACATGAGCAAGGCACTCTGAAATGGCCACAGATGATATTTTGGAGGTGTATTTGTATATCTGGTGGTCTAGATTCATTAAAACTCTATTCACCACTATATCATAGTCTGTCCTCAGTGGCATGAATTTACATATGTATAGTATATCTATTTAATTTGTAATATCCTATAAAGCTAATGAGATCTGCAGCAAGTAGAAATTGTATGTACCAATCAAGTTTTGTAAATGTTTGTTTCTAATTCATATTCGGATTGACCTGATTGTCAGTTTTATTATTGCTGTCTTCACAAACGGGATTTTAATATGAACTTTGTCTTCATGAGTCATGACCAGGATTTCACCACTTGCCATTATTGCAATGGAGGAAATGACATTTACTTAGCGATATCACAATTTACAATGTGAGAACTGTTAAAATCCTGTTCTAGAAGATGATATCAGTTGTGGCTTTCTTTTAACAGAAACTCATTTCTTTCATTGTTCTTCTTGATTTCTGATGTAAATCTTGTCAAACTGAAAAACGGTGCTTTCTCAATCAATAATGGGAAATTAATGAAAATTTTTTTTTTTAATAAATAAGTGTCAATATAATCATTGAACAAATGTGCCCAGTGTACCGATCGTGTCCATATACAAAGGGCATTGATATTGTTTACCAGTTATCAGGATGAATTTGGATTACAATAGGTTAATCTTACACATGTAAATTTATGATTTTTCGCTTACACATCATCCAAAGGTTAATTCAAAACAACTGTAATGTAACCCTAAGAGGTGTGAAATTGCCATTTTATATGTCAGTTTTGGTTGCATTCCCAGCTTCAATCATGATAAGAAGTACTTAACAACCGAAAGCACGTTTTTCTGTAAGTTTTCAAGTGAAAACTTGTTTGCGTCTGTGGGTTTATAGAGACTGAATTTGTTTTCGATTGTGATCACTTGAAAAACACACTTCCCATTTTGCCTGAAGCAAAACCGGAAGCTGATATTGGACCAATTGACCCCATAATCTGTTGACTACAGATTATTGTTGCTTTATTGTTAGTTACAACAAGGTAAATTAAATTCAGTTTTACTACATACTTGGTAACTTGAATTATAACTTGATCAGGTGAAAATATGTGCTCACACTGATAAACTTTTTAAAGCACCTTTCTGTTTTTTTTTTTTTTTTTTGTTTCATATCACACCTCTCTATCCCTTTAACTGCATCTTCCTCAGCTTCTTTACCCATATCTGCTTTCTATAGGCACTTAGCTTTCTTCCAATAACATATTTTCTGGCAATATATTTTCTTTTTTTAAAACATTTTGTTTTCCACTTTAGTAATTTTGCCCTCTGTCATTGTCCACATAGATAGGGCCTATTTATGAAAGGCCTGTCGGACATGATCCAACATTGCGGATCATGTCTCACAGACCTCGCAATACGCTCTCCACATTCAGCGTTGCACCAGCAGCTCTTGTGAACTGCTGGTGCAACGCCGCCCCCTGCAGATACGTGGCCAATCAGCTGCTAGCAGGGGAGGTGTCAATCAACCCGATCGTATTCGATCGGGTTGAATTGCGGCAATGTCTGTCCGCCTCCTCAGAGCAGGCGGACAGGTTATGGAACAACTGTCTTCAGGCCGCTGCTTCATAACGGGTGTTTCTGGTGAGCCTAAAGGTTCGCCAGAAACACGGAGCTTCAAGCTCCATACGGAACTTGATAGATAGGCCCTAAATGTTTGTATCAGGACAAAACTTGAGTGGTCTTTTAAAATTGCAAGAGGTGTAGGATAATAAGCAGAATCACAAACTATTACATAAATAATGTAATGATTTTATTAAGAAACAAAGAAGAGATAATTAGATTGTTAAGAAATACTTTGATTTGGCAAAGAATCAGCATTTTAAATGATCGTGAATGAACTTTGCAAGTAGCACCCCATCATCTGGCCTTAAACCTCTGGTTTGTGCCACGGTGGGCTATTCATACACAGCCATTTACCATGAAGTTCTCCAGCATTATTGTTATAATATGTGATGTCTGAGCATGCTCATAAGTGAATATAGTAGTTTAATAAAAACACTAGTAGGGTGATACATAGAATTCTAACTTATCTGTAAGAGCAGACTGTGGTCTAGCCAGACTCTCAGATATCAAGGGCACTTAAAATGCTTAAAGGGACAGTCTAGACCCGATACATAAGTTTGATTACTTTTTGTGGAATCTGTTGCAAGATGCTTGTCTGGTATGTAACAATAAGTAATAAAGAATAAGTATTGGGTCTAGACTGCCACTTTAATAATTAACTTCAACCTTGCCACAATGCTGGAAAAATATTCAAAAGATATTAAATTATTTTAGAAATAGAAAATAAAATATGGGAGGTAAAAACATCATATAGGTTTAATGTTAATGACACCTGTTTTCTTCTTTTCTGTAAAATGCCCCTAAATGGCCTAGATTACAAGTGGTGCGCTACTGACAGAGAATAGAGCACAGTCCTGTATTACAAGTAAATGGTAAAATAGATTTTCCAGAGAATATTAGTGCACCTGGCATTTTTTAGCTCACCCAATACATTCAATGGATAGCGCAGCTGTGCTAACATCACTCAGATTACAAGTGGTGAGTCATAACAGCACTAAAAAAATTAGCGCTAGGGACCTGAATGTTTTTTTTATTAAAATAAATGTTTTAACATTAATTTAAAGGGATATGATACATGACAAGGTATTTAACTGGGAAGGACTGTGTGTTTGTATGTGTGTATGTATGTATATACGTGTGTACATATGTATATATAATATATGTATACACACACACATATATATATAATAATACAGACAAGCACTCCAGATGACCATAGAAATGCCGGGGGTGCAACAGAAAAGTTACACAGTTCTAAAAAGAGAGTGCACTCACAAAATTTGCTAATCAAAATTGGCTGATGTCAGTCACATGATACAGGGGGGCCAGAAAATGGGCGAAAAATAAATTTGGCAGAAAAAAATCTACTGCTTATTTGAATTCAGAGTAGGTGTTATTGCATTGTCTTTTAATTATGTACTTGTTAATTATGCAATTCTACTGCATTAAGAGGTTGTTTAATAGATGAAAGGTTACAATTATTTTAGGCTTACTAAAAAAAAAACACATTACAAAACTTTGGAAAAAGCTGGTGAAATCTCATCAACATAAAAGTAAAAAAATATTTATTACACAAATTATAACATCAAATACCATACATGATAATATTAATGTATCCAAAGAGCACACTGTACAAGCAGCAACACTACTGGTGGTGCAGCTGATGCATTTGGATCAGCATCTACAGAATATAGGGTTGGATAGGGGGACAACAATCTGCCACCAGACCAATCTGTTTTTTTTTTTTTTTTTTCTTATAAATAAAAATTAATGGTACATAAAACCCAATTTGTCTAATGATTCAGATATATAATATGATTTTAAACAACTTTTCAATTTACCTCTATTATTACATTTGCTTCATTCTCATGGTGTCTTTTGTCGAATGAGTAACAATGTACTACTGGGAGCTAACTGAACAACGTAAGGTGAGCGAATGACAGAGGCATCTATGTGCAGACACCAATCAGCACCTAGCTACCAATTGTGCAGTGCTGCTCCTGAGCCTACCTAGATATCCTTTTCATCACAGAATTCCAAGAGAACAAAGAAATTAGATAACCAAAGTAAATTGCAAAGTTGTTTAAAATTGCATGCAGTGTTGTTTGTATGCACATCTCACTCAACTCTCCACTGTCTGCTTGTTACCAATTTGTTATGCTGTTTCATTCCTGTAACATACCTCTACATTTCCCAAGTGCATTCTGGGACTGGGAGGTCTACGTAGTTTGATGGAGGCTTGTGGGTGGATCCATGATCAGGAGTGGAAGCATCACTGTTGGGAATGCTGTCGGAGTTTGTGCAAAGCTTAATTTAGAAACCTGAACATTTGCACTGTAGGGAAAACTGCTGGAGAGACAGTGGGGCACAGCTCCTAAACCATTAGCATCTTGCTGTATGTTGGGCTGTTGGGAGCTCTGCTGTAGCACCCACAAACCCCAAAGGTTTCAAGTACCCTGAATTAACAATTCTCCCAAATTGTATGGTCTAAAACTACCCCAGAAATGTGAAATACAGAAAAAATAAGAAAGTCTTATCTATAGATAAATGTACTATACTTCTCCCAAAAAGATGGCCTCCTTACAATAAAAAGAATAAAAAGTCCCACCTACAAAAATAGTAGTGCACTAAAACAGCTATTAGCATCTTGCCTCACTTTTAACTCAAAAATCATAGAATCATATAAAACAGATAAAATCGACAAATTAAACACATTTATTGATACATACTATACTTTTAAAATAAATATATATACTATAGGGCAGGAATGGCCAACTGATGGCCCATTATGGCTACATGTGGCCCTCTTCACTAGTTTTTGTGGCCCCTGGGAAAACCTGAACTTTGAATAGGTGTAATGGTTTTTGTAGCTCTAGGAAAAAGTGGAACTCAAAATGTGTTCTTTACGGATCTCTGGTACTTATTGGGCAAACAAAAGAGCTCTCCGGATGGAAGAACATCAGATGGAGGGTAACCCTATAAGCTAATCTAAATATGGCCCTGTATCACTGGAAATATTTAATTTTTAGTTGATAACTAAGAGTAGAGTTTAAACTAGTTTGACAGTCTAGATGCTGATGGGTTGTATGCAAGACTTAAGCGATTGATTAAACCTATATGTAAATGAAATGTGAACAGCGACTTTAACTGAACACAGAAACCTGCCAGATTTATTATCTACTACCAAGCAGGACAGACAATTGAACAAGCAGCTATTGAGAGAAACTTTGCTAAATCTTCCACAAAGTGTTTTGTCACCTGTTGAGATGAAGTCCTTCCTGTGTGTGATTAATGTAATGTCCTCCTGCCAGTATATACAATCTTTAAAGGGACATTAAACACTTTGAGATGGGTAATATAAAATAATAAATCGTATATATAGAAAAAAATCTGCAATATACTTTTATTATTTATTTTGTCCTATTTTCCTGTAATTCCATTTCCTGTTAGAAATGTGCAAATCAAACAATCTAGTGACCTATTTATAACTGTTTCTTATTGGGCACAGCAGAAAGGGTAAACTAAGTTACAACATGGCAGCTCCCATTGTATTATAAACACTAAAACTTTACACTTATTTTCTCAATATTAAAACAGCTAATTAAAAAATTACAAAAATTAAAAAACTAATGAACCATTAGCTAATCAAAGCTAAGTATTGCCTAATGTATACTCATTGCTTTGTTTAGTATTGTGGCCCTCTTTCTTTCTCAGCACTAATAGGATTTGTATTTTTAAAATAGTAGGACCATGTTCCAATAGTTTAAGCAGGAATAATTGAGTCCATTAAAGGGACAGTAAAAACTTTGAGATTGTAATATAAAATGATTATTTAGGCATAGCAAAATAACTTTGCAATATGCCTTTAATATTTAACCCCCCACATTTTTTTCTGAAATTTAAGTCTTAAAATTGTGTTTTTTCCAGTGCTGAAAACTGAAAGAGCAGATGACAGGTTGTCATAATTTCTGATGAAGCCAAACAATGCAAATTTTGTTAACACAATGACAGTGGCAAACCCTGTCTTTTCCAGATTCAAGTATGGATTCACTCCTCCAAAATAGGAAAGTGGTAGATTTTGGCTATTTAATTATTTATTTTTTTGCAGGAAACAAGGTGTTATTTTTTTCTATGAACGTTCACACTCTGCTAATATGTTAATCCATTGCAAGAAAAAATGTTGTAATAACAAGGTGTTTACTGTCACTTTAATTCAGATTTCTTTAGTGTTTGGATCAGTCCATTTATATATTTATGTAGGAGTAGATAACCAATTACCAACCTCCTGAAGTTCTGGGGCGGGTTGGTGTTTTCCCTCCACAGTTCCACTCTCTGCCACGTTCCTCACTGCATTCTACATGCGCTGGTCAGTGACACTACCTAATTGTCATTATAACAGTGGTGCAGCTTCAGCAGTGGCTCATGATGGGTGGGGGGGGGGGCAAGACGATTTGCAGTTTGGGCTGGTTCCCCCCAGCCCCCTTTTAGCAATGCCAATACTCCTACTTAGAATTACTGATTCTATATGCTACTGTAAGGGTGCCAGGAATCAGACTGAGACGTGCAAAAATGATCACACCTTTATTAATAGCAAAAAATAATAAAAAGTCCACAAGTCAAATAACAAGCCAGGAGTCAAATCCAGAGCTGGTAGTCAGACGAGCAGAGTCAGGAGCCAAAGCGAATAGTCAGATGAGCCGGAATCAGGAACAAGGAAAACAGCAGAGTCAGGAACAGGCCAGGGATCAGGAACCAGGAAGGATGTCAGGCAGCCAGGTAATACACAGGAACACTCACAAACAGGTCTGAGACAACGCAAAGGCAAAGCATACTGAATAGAGGCTATTAAAATAATAAGTGATGACATCACAATTCTGAGACTGCATCCTGTCTCACATGAATGATGCACACCAGTCTGGCCATAAAAGGAAGTGCAGGAAATGAGCAGCATCCCCCACAATGCACCATAGTCAGGAAGAGAGGTTAGTAAATTGGCTGCCAGCAGCACATGGCAAACACAACAGGGAAAAAACCCTGACAGTACCCTCCCCTCAATGACCCCTCGCCCGCGGGAGGACAAAAGGCTTATTGGGGAAATGGGCATGGAAGGCACAGAGGAGGGCGGGAGCATGAACATCAGAGGAGGGAACCCAAGAACGCTCCTCCGGACCGTAGCCCCTCCAGTGAACCAAATACTGTACACGGCCGCTGGACATATGAGAGTCAATAATGCTGCTGACCTCATACTCCTCATGGTTGTCAACAAAGATAGGATGGGAATGAGGCAACACAGTGGTAAACTGATTACAAACCAATGGTTTCAAGAGGGAGACATGAAAAACATTAGAGATGCGTATAGCAGAAGGAAGGTCAAGAGCGTAGGCCACAAGATTAACCCGTCGGAGTATTCGAAAAGGACTAACATAACGGGGAGCCAATTTGTTGGAAGGCACATGAAGGTTCAAGTTGCGGGAGGACAGCCAAACTCTCTCACCAACCAGGTAGGAAGGTACGGGCAGATGCCTACAATCAGCCTGGAACTTTTGGCGCTGCATAGAAAGATGAAGGCAATCCTGAATCTGCACCCACGTGGAACGGAGTTGCCGGAGATGCTCCTCCAAAGCCGGAATACCCTGAGACATGAATGAATCGGGCAACAAGGATGGTTGAAACCCATAATTCGCAATGAACGGGGATAACTTGGAGGAAGCATTAATTGCACTATTACGAGCAAACTCTGCCCAAGGTAACAGTTCAGACCAATTATTGTTGTGATCTGAGACATAGCAACGGAGGAACTGTTCCAGAGCTTGATTAGACCGTTCTGCAGCCCCATTGGATTGAGGGTGATATGCCGAGGAGAAGGAAAGCTGGATCCCCATTTGAGCACAAAAGGAACGCCATAATCTGGAGACAAACTGGCTACCCCAGTCCGACACTATCTCCTTGGGTAACCCATGTAAACGGAAGAACTCCCGGGCAAAAATTGAAGCAAGCTCCTGAGCGGTAGGCAGCTTCATCAAGGGAATGCAATGTGACATTTTCTTCTGTGAAAAGCACACTGGTCTAAAAGAGGCTGCTTCCGGGTGGTAAATCGCCATAGAACAAGCCACTGAGCTGTTGTTCGTTCCTGGTAGAGCGCTTCTCTCTTTGTATGCAAATTATTATGACCCTGGGGAAGTCTCCCTATGGGTGATGGGGGAAACCAGACGTGGACTCCTTGCCCAGTGTGCTTAGAGGAATGTGGCTGCACCTCACTGACGAGGCCCATAGAAGGCCGAAACGATCGTCTGGGGTTGTCATGTTCCTTGTTCAGAGGAGAATTGCCTGGTATTTCGGGGCTGGACTGACCTTACTTGGCGGGATCAGACTGATATACTTCAGGAAAGTTTTCTTCTGTGAAAAGCACACTGGTCTAAAAGAGGCTGCTTCCGGGTGGTAAATCGCCATAGAACAAGCCACTGAGCTGTTGTTCGTTCCTGGTAGAGCGCTTCTCTCTTTGTATGCAAATTATTATGACCCTGGGGAAGTCTCCCTATGGGTGATGGGGGAAACCAGACGTGGACTCCTTGCCCAGTGTGCTTAGAGGAATGTGGCTGCACCTCACTGACGAGGCCCATAGAAGGCCGAAACGATCGTCTGGGGTTGTCATGTTCCTTGTTCAGAGGAGAATTGCCTGGTATTTCGGGGCTGGACTGACCTTACTTGGCGGGATCAGACTGATATACTTCAGGAAAGTTTTCTTCTGTGAAAAGCACACTGGTCTAAAAGAGGCTGCTTCCGGGTGGTAAATCGCCATAGAACAAGCCACTGAGCTGTTGTTCGTTCCTGGTAGAGCGCTTCTCTCTTTGTATGCAAATTATTATGACCCTGGGGAAGTCTCCCTATGGGTGATGGGGGAAACCAGACGTGGACTCCTTGCCCAGTGTGCTTAGAGGAATGTGGCTGCACCTCACTGACGAGGCCCATAGAAGGCCGAAACGATCGTCTGGGGTTGTCATGTTCCTTGTTCAGAGGAGAATTGCCTGGTATTTCGGGGCTGGACTGACCTTACTTGGCGGGATCAGACTGATATACTTCAGGAAAGTTTTCTTCTGTGAAAAGCACACTGGTCTAAAAGAGGCTGCTTCCGGGTGGTAAATCGCCATAGAACAAGCCACTGAGCTGTTGTTCGTTCCTGGTAGAGCGCTTCTCTCTTTGTATGCAAATTATTATGACCCTGGGGAAGTCTCCCTATGGGTGATGGGGGAAACCAGACGTGGACTCCTTGCCCAGTGTGCTTAGAGGAATGTGGCTGCACCTCACTGACGAGGCCCATAGAAGGCCGAAACGATCATCTGGGGTTGTCATGTTCCTTGTTCAGAGGAGAATTGCCTGGTATTTCGGGGCTGGACTGACCTTACTTGGCGGGATCAGACTGATATACTTCAGGAAAGTTTTCTTCTGTGAAAAGCACACTGGTCTAAAAGAGGCTGCTTCCGGGTGGTAAATCGCCATAGAACAAGCCACTGAGCTGTTGTTCGTTCCTGGTAGAGCGCTTCTCTCTTTGTATGCAAATTATTATGACCCTGGGGAAGTCTCCCTATGGGTGATGGGGGAAACCAGACGTGGACTCCTTGCCCAGTGTGCTTAGAGGAATGTGGCTGCACCTCACTGACGAGGCCCATAGAAGGCCGAAACGATCGTCTGGGGTTGTCATGTTCCTTGTTCAGAGGAGAATTGCCTGGTATTTCGGGGCTGGACTGACCTTACTTGGCGGGATCAGACTGATATACTTCAGGAAAGTTTTCTTCTGTGAAAAGCACACTGGTCTAAAAGAGGCTGCTTCCGGGTGGTAAATCGCCATAGAACAAGCCACTGAGCTGTTGTTCGTTCCTGGTAGAGCGCTTCTCTCTTTGTATGCAAATTATTATGACCCTGGGGAAGTCTCCCTATGGGTGATGGGGGAAACCAGACGTGGACTCCTTGCCCAGTGTGCTTAGAGGAATGTGGCTGCACCTCACTGACGAGGCCCATAGAAGGCCGAAACGATCGTCTGGGGTTGTCATGTTCCTTGTTCAGAGGAGAATTGCCTGGTATTTCGGGGCTGGACTGACCTTACTTGGCGGGATCAGACTGATATACTTCAGGAAAGTTTTCTTCTGTGAAAAGCACACTGGTCTAAAAGAGGCTGCTTCCGGGTGGTAAATCGCCATAGAACAAGCCACTGAGCTGTTGTTCGTTCCTGGTAGAGCGCTTCTCTCTTTGTATGCAAATTATTATGACCCTGGGGAAGTCTCCCTATGGGTGATGGGGGAAACCAGACGTGGACTCCTTGCCCAGTGTGCTTAGAGGAATGTGGCTGCACCTCACTGACGAGGCCCATAGAAGGCCGAAACGATCGTCTGGGGTTGTCATGTTCCTTGTTCAGAGGAGAATTGCCTGGTATTTCGGGGCTGGACTGACCTTACTTGGCGGGATCAGACTGATATACTTCAGGAAAGTTTTCTTCTGTGAAAAGCACACTGGTCTAAAAGAGGCTGCTTCCGGGTGGTAAATCGCCATAGAACAAGCCACTGAGCTGTTGTTCGTTCCTGGTAGAGCGCTTCTCTCTTTGTATGCATTTTAGAAAAACAGTCAACCACCATAAGGATAACAGTATTGCCATTGGAAACAGGGAGTTCGACAATGTGTCCAAGGACGCTCACCATTAGCAATAGGTTGAAGAAGACCCACAGGAAGACGTTGAGGAGTCTTATTCTGTGCAAAAACTGAGCAGGAGGCAACATACACAGCAACATCAGAACGAAGACCTGGCCACCAGAATTGTCGAGTGACAGACCAAATAATTTGGTTCTTGCCTGGGTGACCTGCGGCTTTAGGATAGTGGTAAGTGTGCAAAAGCTTAGTTCGAAGATTCTCAGGAACAAAACACTTACCACTTTGCATTGGTTTGTGTAGCCAGGATCTCCTCCCCCAAGGGAGAAGTCAAATTAGTAGGTATGGTAGCCAAAATATGGTCAGGAGGTATAACAGGAGTAGGTACAGACTCCTCCTTCGACAGAGGCGAAAATTGTCGAGAGAGGGCATCAGCCCTAACATTCTTACTACCAGGCAGGTAAGAGACCAAATAATTAAACTGAGACAAAAATAGCGCCCATCTGGCCTGTCGGGGCGACAAACGTTTTGCTTCAGATAGATAAGTTAAATTCTTGTGGTCAGTAAGAATGAGTACTGGCACGCTAGTACCCTCGAGAAGATGCCTCCATTCCTTAAGTGCCAAAATTATGGCCAGTAATTCCCTGTTGCCAATTTCATAATTGCACTCCGCTGGAGACAATTTCTTAGAGAAGAAACCACACAAATGCAAGGAACCGTCAGGCGTAGGACGTTGAGACAAGAGGGCACCTACTCCAGTCTCAGATGCATCGACCTCAAGAATGAAAGGCAGGACAGGGTTAGGATGAGCCAGAACTGGAGCGGCAGCAAAGGCAGTCTTAAGACTATCAAAGGCCTTAAGTAGGTGACCAATGGAGTGGATCATTCTCTTTACGGGTCATGTCTGTGATTGCTTTGACCAAGGAAGAAAAGTTTTTAATAAACTTTCTATAGTAATTGGCGAACCCCAAAAAATGTTGAATAGACCACAGACCAACTGGGCGAGGCCACTGCAGAACTGCAGATAACTTGTCAGGATCCATGTAGAACCCTGCAACGGAGATAACATAACCTAGGAAGGTTACTTGAGTCTGATGGAACTCACATTTCTCGAGTTTACAAAACAGGCCGTTCTCAAGTAGTCTCTGAAGAACCTGTGTAACATCAGAACGATGAGCCTCAAGTGTGGGTGAGTGTGTGAGGATGTTGTCAAAGTACACCACAACACACTGTTGCAACATATCTCGTAGGACATCATTAATAAATTCCTGAAAAACAGCAGGAGCATTAAATAGGCCAAAGGGCATTACAAGGTACTCATAATGACTGCTCCTGGTGTTAAATGCTGTTTTCCATTCGTGGCCCTCCTTAATCCTAACGAGATTGTATGCTCCTCTCAATTCAAGTTTAGTAAATACCGTAGCTCCCTTGAGGCGGTCAAAGAGATCCGTAATAAGCGGAATAGGGTAAGCATTCTTAATGGTAAGACCCCTATAATCGATACATGGTCTTAACTCTCTACCCTTTTTCTTCACAAAGAAGAAGCCAGCCCCTGCAGGAAAGCAGGATTTGAGGATGATCCCCCGCGACAGAGCATCAGCAACATACTCCTCCATAGCACAATTCTCTGCAACAGACAGAGGGTACACCCGGCCCCGAGGAGGAATGGCTCCGGGTTGCAGGTCTATGGCACAATCGTAAGACCGGTGAGGAGGCAATGTACTGGCACGCACCTTGTCAAACACGTCTAGGAACTCTCGGTACTCCTCTGGCAATTGAGATACCAAAGAAGTGCACAAGACTTTAACTGGTTTTCGAAGACAAGTGGAAATACATTGTGGGGACCACGACAAAATTTCGGACCTGCGCCAGTCGAGACTGGGATTGTGATTTTGGAGCCAGGGATAACACAGAACAACCGTAAAATGCAGAGAGTTTATCACCTGGAACTGGAGGGTTTCAAAATGGAGAGCCCCAACAGCCATGGACAACGGAGCAGTTTTGTGAGTAACAAGTGCGGGCTGAAGGGGCCTGCCATCAATGGCCTCATTAGCAAGCGTAACGGACCGAGGCAAAACAGGAATGTAGTGCTTTGATACAAAAGCACTGTCAATGAAATAGCCCGCAGCACCGGAGTCAACGAGAGCCTGAATGACTATGGATTTGTCCGCCCAGGAAAGGACAACCGTGACCAAAGGTTTCTCCTTAAGCAGTTCCGGGGACGAGGATAAACCACCCAAGGTCTGCCCCCGACAGGACCTTAGGTGTGAGCGTTTCCTGGCCATTTAGGACAAGACTTCAAAAGGTGGCCCTGTAACCCACAATAGAGGCAGAGCCCCTCCCTCCTCCTAAAGGCCCTCTCCGCCGCGGAGAGACGTGTGAATCCCAGCTGCATTGGCTCAACAGTACCTGGTGACTCGGGACCAGGAGGCATGGGAGGAGAGGGAGGCATGGGTGGGAACGGACACATAGGAGACAACGGAACTGGAGGCTTCTGCAAGCGCTCCTTGAAAGAGGGCCTCTCTCTGAGTCTGATGTCAATAACGATCAAAAAAGACACCAATGCCTCGAGATCCTCTGGTAAATCTCTGGCAGCAACTTCGTCTTTAATCGCATCAGAGAGCCCATGAAAGAAGGCGGCAACAAGGGCTTCATTGTTCCAACCTACCTCTGCGGCAATCGTACGGAACTCAATAGCATACTGAGCAACAGATCTTGTACCTTGCTGAATGGACATGAGTCGTTTAGCAGCAGAGGAGGAGCGAGTCGGAACATCAAATACCCTTCGAAAGGAGGCCACAAATTCAGGGTATTTTGAAATCACAGGTTTATTAGTCTCCCACAAGGGATTAGCCCAGGCAAGAGCTGTGTCAGAGAGTAACGAGATGAGAAATCCCACCTTCGCTCTGTCAGAGGGAAACGCCTGAGGTAACATCTCAAAGTAAATGCCCACCTAGCTCAAAAACCCTCTACACTGAATAGGATCACCTCCATATCACTGAGGTAGAGGTGCAGAACCGGACATACTCCTGGTAGGCATAGGTGCAGCAGCGGAAACAGGAGCAGCCATAACTTGCGGGACACTTTAGTCCAAATGTGCAGTGCGAGTCAGCAGGGTTTGCAGGGCTAGTGCAAATTGATCCAAGCTGGGATCCTGTTCATCCATCCTGGAAATGATGGCAGGTAAAGGTGGATTATTAGCATCAGGATTCATGGCCTTTGCATAATGTCAGGGTGCCAGGAATCAGACTGAGACGAGAAGTGCAAAAATAATCACACCTTTATTAATAGCAAAAAAATAATAAAAAGTCCACAAGTCAAAAAACAAGCCAGGAGTCAAACCAGAGCTGGTAGTCAGGCGAGCCGAGTCAGGAGCCAAAGCGAATAGTCAGACGAGCCGGAATCAGGAACAAGGAAAACAGCAGAGTCAGGAACAAGCCAGGGATCAGGATCCAGGAAGGATGTCAGGCAGCCAGGTAATACACAGGAACTCTCACAAACAGGTCTGAGACAACGCAAAGGCAAAGCATACTGAACAGAGGCCCTTTAAATAATAAGCGATGACATCACAATTCTGAGACTGCATCCTGTCTCACATGAATGATGCGCACCAGTCTGGCCATAAAAGGAAGTGCAGGAAATGAGCAGCATCCCCCACAATGCACCATAGTCAGGAAGAGAGGTGAGTAAAATGGCTGCCAGCAGCACATGGCAAACACAACAGGGAAAAAACCCTGACAGCTACATACTAAATTGGCATACCTATAGCATCTAACTACTTTCTTTCCCACCTTCTACATGAAAAGCACCTCTAACCTTAGTGCAATCCATCTTTGTACTAATGATTTTGCTCAAAGTAAAAACTATTTTAAAGAGAACATGGTTTTAAATTGATTGTTTCAATCTACTGAGTGTCAGAATCATGATCTCATATTGATCTCATATTTATTGCATCTTTTCTTGTTTCTTTTTTTGCACTTTATCTCATTTACTTTATTCATTTGTTGTATTGTTTACTAATTAGAATAGTTAGCATATAACTTAGTTTACTGTAGGAGTATCCTCCTAATCAACTGTCATTTTGTAAAAACAAAAACAAACAATTATATGCATGTCCTATTAAGTAAATAAGACAATCAGCTTTAGCAGTTTAACAAACTCTCTGTTGGTGAAGCTTGTAAGATGAAGAACTGGGTTAACACCTCTATTGTCTATGATCTGATGTCACTGATATATTATACTTCTTCCTGGAAAGGGTTGGACTTCATAAATAAATTACATATCACTCTTGGGTAGATATGAAGTAGATAAACTGGAAAATCAGCTTTCAGGTAGTAATCTGTGTAATGTTTCTGTGCAGGTAGCGTGACATAAACATTTTGTGAGACTTGTGATTGCCAGTTTCAAAGTAGAAGAGGAGTAACCAATGCCCAGAAGACAAAAGCGTTGCCCATCAGTTCTCACTGGCCAAGAGATCACTACCTGAATTTTGCTTGGACTACAATATGAGTTCCAGTGCATTACTGCGCCAAAGGGAACTTTAAAGGAACATTAAACTCAACAATTCTTTCCCCATAAAAGTTCAATTATATATAATTTAAAGCAAAGCAAAACAAAACACTTTCTATTCTACTTGCACTATTTATTTTAGCTTTATTTCCTGTAATACATTGTGTTTTATTTCACAATACTCCTACATGCTGCACAATCTTTGGTTGATATGTGAAGCAGCTAATTTATAGCTATCAAGATGCTTTCCAAGGAGTGCTTCTCCGGACTGTAAAACACAGCATACTTAATAAAATATAATAACAATTACAAATGATTTTCAAATGTATATTTTATCTGCAATACAGTGAATAATTTCTAATGCATTTAAAATAAATTTACATATATATGAATGTTTCTTTAACTATTAATTAACCATTTTTCAATCATAGGAAATGCTCTAGTGCAGCGGTCGCCAACCAGTGGTCCATGACCAAGATGATGTTGGTGGTCCTTGACACCAAGCAGAAATTAATTTCATCTGATGGTGTCACCCCCGTCGCGCTGCAACTCCCTACAGTGCCTGGCTGGACATCAGTGAAAACCGATGGAGGAGGAGTTAAATTACAATCTCCCTACGCACATTGCGTAGCACTGTGCAACTTGCGTAGCTAGATTTAATTTTTAACTCTGCTGCGCGCTGATCAGAGGAAGATGCTTCCATTCTAAAACCAGCAGAGGTTGATATAGTCTTGGCTTGAAATAGTGGAATTAAAGTATATATATATATAAAAAAAAATCTTAAAATAAGTAATTCTCTTATATTTCATTTATTTTCTTCCCTTTACCTGTCTCTTTGTAGTAGTTTTCCTAATTTCTTCAGATGGACTTACATCACTGTTTGTCTTCCTCCCCTCCATCTTTTTTTTTTAAATTAAATATTAATTATTTTTCCTTCTAATAATTTTCCTGCGCACAAAGCCATTCCACCTGAATTCCAGTAATTGCCATCCAGCAGATCAGCCATATCCCGCCAGTATTATAGTAATTGCCAGTAACATCAGTCGTTGTTAGCTCACATTCATATTGAGAGCTTTCTGATATAAACTTAATTTATGACTCCAATGTCTGTCTATGATCATAAGTAGTTTTGAATTATTCCTAACTGGGGAGGTAACTTGGAAGTCTTATGGTCCTTTTTAAACATAATTCTTTTTTTCCCCACTTTCTGCCTTTCAAAAGTTGGCACTCACCCTCCATCTGACATTTGGAAGTATTCTCTCAGTTCTGTCATTGTTAGTTAATTCCAAAACATAATTCTTAAAAATGTGTAAATACAGTATATACTTAATTTAAACGTAGCTATGGTTATACTAGTTATGTATAGTATGTGTGTGTATATATATATATATATACACACAAACATTATAGAGGTTTGTATCTTTTAAAAAAAAATCATGTTAGTGGTCCATAGGATTCAAAATTGTGAGTTTAGTGGTCCCTGAGGTCCGAAAAGGTTGGCGACCCCTGCTCTAGTGCACTAACGGCTAGATTACGAGTTTTGAGTGCTATAGGGAAAGTAAAGGACGCAACAAAAGTGGCGTTATTTAATACCCTATAGTGCTGCCATTACAAGTTTAAAAAACCCGGCTTGCACGGGCGATATGGAGATTTTAAGCTCCATACTGCACACAAAACAAGTGGTGTTTTCACATGCTCGTGCACGCTTTCCCCATAGACAACAATTAGGAGAGCCGGCAAAAAAAATGTCTAACACCTGCGATTGCAGAAACAAAAGCTCCGTAACACAGCCCCGTTGATGTCTATGGGGAAAAAGAAAATACAGTTTAAACCTAACACCCTAACATAAACCCGAGTCTAAACACCCCTAATCTGCTGCCCCTTACATTGCTGACGCCTGCCTACAGTTATAAACCCCTAATCTGCAGCTCCCGCTATCACCGCCACCTAAATAAAATTATTAACTCCTAATCTGCCGCTCCCAATATCGCCGTCACCTAAAAAAAATTATTAACCCCTAATCTGCCGCTCCCGATATCGCCGCCACTATACTAAAGTTATTAAACCCTATTCCGCCGCTCCCCAACATCGTCACAACTAAATAAAGTTATTAACCCCTAAACCTCTGGCCTCCCACATAACTACCACTAAATAAACCTATTATCCCTAAACCGCCAGCCCCCCACATCGCAAAAACCTAAATTAAACTATATTAACCCCTAAACCTAACCCTAACGTAACCCTAACCCTAAACCTAACCCTAACACCCCCTAACTTTAACATAATGAAATTAGATCTAAATTAAATTTACAATTATTAACTAAATAATACCTATTTAAAACTAAGTACATACTTACGTGTGAAATAAAATAAAACGGCTAGATTACGAGTTGTGCGTTAGGCTGAAAAAGCAGCATTAACAGGTCCCAACGCTGTTTTTTCACTACCGCTGCTATTACGAGTCTTGTAGGATTAGGGGCACCGCACACTTCTTTGGCCTTACCGCAAAACGATTTACGTAAACTTCAGAAAGTCTTTTTTCTATACTTTAAGTGACGTCATCCAAGATAGCGTCCCTTAGATTCTGATTGGCTGATATAATTCTATCAGCCAATCGGAATTAAGGTAGAAAAAATCCTATTTGATGATGCAATCAGCCAATAGGATTGAGCTCGCATTCTATTGGCTGATTGCATCAGCCAATAGGATTGCATCAGCCAATAGGATTTTTTCTACCTTAATTCCGATTGGCTGATAGAATTCTATCAGCCAATCGGAATCTACGGGACGCCATCTTGGATGACGTCACTTAAAGGAACCGTCATTCAGTAAGAACACTACGGATGAAAAGGATGCTCCGCGTCGGATGTCTTGAAGATGGAGCCGCTCCGTGTTGGATGGATGAAGATAGAAGATGCCGTCTGGATGAAGACTTCTGCCCGTCTGGAAGACCACTTCGCCCGGCTTGGATGAAGACTTCTCACGGCTTTGTTGAGGACTTCGGCCCAGTTGGATGAAGACTTCTGCCGCTACCTTGAGGATGGATGTCCGGCCTTCAGAACAGTAAGTCGATCTTCAGGGGGTTAGTGTTAGGTTTTTTTAAGGGTGTATAGGGTGGGTTTTATTTTTAGGTTAGGGCTTTGGGCCGCAAAAGAGCTAACTACCCTTTTAAGGGCAATGCCCATCCAAATGCCCTTTTCAGGGCAATGGGGAGCTTAGGTTTTCTTAGTTCGCTTTTTATTTGGGGGGTTTGTTGTGTGGGTGGTGGGTTTTACTGTTGGGGGGTGTTTGTATTTTTTTTTACAGGTATAAGAGCTGATTACTTTGGGGCAATGCCCCGCAAAAGGCCCTTTTGAGGGCTATTGATAGTTTAGGCTAGGGTTTTTTTTATTTTGGGGGGCTTTTTTATTTTGATAGGGCTATTAGATTAGGTGTAATTAGTTTAAAGATCTGTAATTTGTTTTTTTTAGTTAATTTATTTAATTGTAGTGTAGTGTTAGGTGTTAGTGTAACTTAGGTTTTATTTTACAGGTACTTTTGTATTTATTTTAGCTAGGTAGTTATTACATAGTTAATAACTATTTAATAACTATTCTACCTAGTTAAAATAAATACAAACTTGCCTGTAAAATAAAAATAAACCCTAAGCTAGATAAAATGTATATTGTAGCTAGCTTAGGGTTTATTTTACAGGTAAGTATTTATTTTTAAATATGAATTATTTAGATAATAATATAATTTTTTATTCAGATTTATTTTAATTTTATTTAAGTTAGGGGGTGTTAGGGTAAGACCTTTAGTATAGTGGCGGCAACGTTGGGGGTGGCAGATTAGGGGTTAATAAATGTAGGTAGGTGGCGGCGATATTAGGGACGGCAGATTAGGGGTTAATAATAGTTAACTAATGTTTGCAAGGTGGGAGTGCGGCGGTTTAGGGGTTAATATGTTTATTATAGTGGCGGCGATGTCCGGAGCAGTAGATTAGGGGTTAAAAAATATAATGTAGGTTAATGTAGGTGGCGACGATGTTGGGGGTGGCAGATTAGGGGTTAATAAGTGTAAGATTAGGGGAATCAA
The DNA here is from genome assembly GCF_027579735.1 of Bombina bombina. Classification (NCBI taxonomy): domain Eukaryota; kingdom Metazoa; phylum Chordata; class Amphibia; order Anura; family Bombinatoridae; genus Bombina; species Bombina bombina. The sequence continues at coordinate 506,035,684 of NC_069499.1, forward strand.
TGGGGCTTTGTTACTGAGTTTTACACTGCTTTTTTGCAGGTGTTAGACTTTTTCTCAGCCGGCTCTCCCCGTTGATACCTATGGGAAATCGTGCACGAGCACGTACGACCAGCTCACCGCCTACTTAAGCAGCGCTGGTATTGGAGTGCGGTAAGGAGCACAATTTTGCTCAACGCTCACTTCTTGTTTTTAACGCTGGGTTTGTAAAAACCCGTAATACCAGGGCTGCAGGTAAGTGAGCGGTGAGACAAAACTTGTAATCTAGCTAGCTTAGGTTTTATTTTATTTCACAGGTACGTTTGTATTTATTTTAACTAGGTAGACTAGTTAGTAAATAGTTATTAACTATTTAATAACTACCTAGTTAAAATAAATACAAACTTACCTGTGAAATAAAATCTAACCTGCCTTACACGAAAACCTAACATTACAAAAAATAAAAAAACCTATAATTAAAAAAAAAAAAGAAATTATCCAAAAAAATAATGATTATTCCTATTCTAATAGCCTTTAAAAAAAAAACACCCCAAAATAAAAAAGCCGAATCTAGAATAAACTACCAAGGGCCCTTAAAAGGGCCATTTGGGGCCCCTAAAAGGGTCTTCTGTAGGGCATTGCCCTGAGCTAAACAGCTCTTTTGCTCCAAAAAAAAGATACAAACACCCCCTAAGAATATACAAATCCCCACCCCCCAAACTACCAAGGGCTCTTAAAAGGGCCATTTGGGGCCCCTAAAAGGGTCTTCTGTAGGGCATTGCCCTAAGTTAAATAGCTCTTTTGCAAAAAAAAACAACACCCCCTAAAAATATACATTACACATAACAACAAACAAATTATCAAAAATAAAAAAAAATATTCCTATTCTAATACTCATAAAAAAACACCCCAAAATAAAAAAAAAACTAATCTAGAATAAACTACCAATGGCAATTAAAAGGGTCTTCTGTAGGGCATTGCCCTAAATATAGCAGCTCTTTTTGTAAAAAAAAATTACAAAGACCCACTAACATTACAAACCCCCACCCCCCCCAAACCCACAAAATAAAAAAAAACTATCTAAAAAACCTAAGCTACTCATTGCCCTGAAAAAGGAATTTGTATGGGCATTGCCCTTAAAAGGTCATTTAGCTCTTACTGCCCAGACCGAAAACTAAAATATAAAGCCCACCCAATAAACCCTTAAAAAGCCTAACACTAAGCCGCTGACGATCCACTTACCATTTTTGATGTCCCGCTTGAACGATCTTCATCCCGGAGTTGAAGTCCTAATCCAGGCGACGAGAAGTCTTCATCAAGACGGCCTCTTCAATCTTCATCCAGGCATCATCTTCTATCTTGATCCTGGAGGCGCGGAGCAGGTCCATCCTGAAGACATCTGGTGCTGAGCATCCTCTTCATACGGTCGCCGCCGTACACTGAATCTTTAATGTAAGGGACGCAATTCAAGATGGCGTCCCTTGCATTGCTATTGGCTGAAAAATTTGAATCAGCCAATAGGAATTAGGGCTGCTAAAATTCTATTGACTTATTCGAATTAGCCAATAGAATGAGAGCTGCTTAAATCCTATTGGGTGATTTGAATAGCCAATAGGATTTTAGTAGCCCTAATTCCTTTTGGCTGATTCAAATTTTTCAGCCAATAGAAATGCAAGGGACGCCATCTTGAATCGTGTCCCTTGCATTGAAGATTCAGTGTACGGCGGCGACCGTATGAAGAGGATGCTCTGTGCCGGATATCTTCAGGATGGACCCGCTCCGAGCCTCCAGGATAAAGATAGAAGATGCCGCTGGATGAAGATTGAAGAGACCACCTGTATGAAGACTTCTCGCCTCTTGGATTAGGACTTCAACTCCGGGATGAAGATCGTTCAAGCAGGACTTCAAAAACTGTAATTGGATCGTCGGGGGTTAGTGTTAGTCTTTTTTAAGGGTTTTTTTTTAGTTTAGGGTCTGGGCAGTAAAAGAGCTAAATGCCCATACAAATGCCCTTTTCTGGGCAATGGGTAGCTTAGGCTTTTTTATTTTGGGGGGTTGGTTGGGTGGTAGGTTTTACTGTTGGGGGGTCTGATATGGATACACAGGTAGTACGGAGGCACCGGACACAATGACAGGATGATCCAACGTAGATAAAATTGAGTTTATTCGGAATAAGCATAAAAACTAAAAGTATATAAAACTGACAGAAAAATACCAAAAATGAGAACTGATCACTCCCTGTCCGGAGAGATCAGAATGGCAGCAAAACCGGAAACTGCATACGCGTTTCGTGCGGGGCTACCGCACTTGATCACTGCTTAGTTAACAGGTTAGGTTGATGCCCTTTTAAAGCCACAGAGATAAGTAATTAATACTTCTAGTTAACCCTTAAATGGCTGAATAAATCTAGCAGGCACACACATTCAGAAAATACGTTACACAGAGAGAGTAATACAATAGCAGAATTCAGGTATACTAGAAATTGGTCTTAAATATTTAAACAATAATGATTGCATCTAATACAAATATAAAGTCTAGTCACATATAAGAGTATTGCCTATGTATTAAAGATAAATGTACAGGTCTAAATAAATCTATACAAATAAATTAACGTCTGCCTCTACATTTAAACCTTCTGGGGACCTAGTTTGTAAGAAGAATATCCAACTCCCTTCTTTTTTGCAAAGGGCATAATCCCTATCTCCCCCTCTTTTAGAAAAGGGGACGTGATCAATGGCTTGAAAGGTAGCAAGTGTAGAATCCCCATTGTGTTCAAACTTAAAATGTGAAACTACTGATGTGAACACTTCAGGGTCATCAATGTCCCAGATATGTTCAAGAGCCCTATCTTTGAGTGCTCTCTTCGTTTTTCCGGTATATTGTTTTTTGCACCCCCTGCAGGTGAGTAGGTACACTACATGGGTAGATTTACAAGAAAGTGAAAATTTTATTTTGTACTCTCTACTAGTGACAGTAGAATTAAAAGTGTCTCCTTCTGTAATGTAATCACAAGTCTTACATATCCTGGCCCTACACTTGTAAAACCCTATTCTGCGTTTTAACCAAGTGGATACTTTATTCTCTGGTAGAAATGACGGAGCAACAGAGTTGCCTATAGTTTTAGCTCTTTTAGATACACATTGTACTCCATTAGATATGACTTTACTTAAAATAGGATCATGATTCAATATAAGAAGACATTCCCTGATGATCTTACTTATACTCTTGAATTCTAAGCTAAAAGGAGTGCTAAAAATCACTTTATTAGCCTGTTCCTTTTTCTTTTTATTCTTGTACAGTATTTGTTATACGTTAACAATGAATTGCGCGGAATGCCATCAACAACTGCTTTTGTGCTATCTAAAAGTTTTTCTTTGTAAACTCTAGCCATTAAGCGTTGTTTCAAATTTACACTTTGTTCTTGATAAAGTTCTTCTTTAGAACAAATACGCTTGGTACGAATAAACTGGCCCTTAGGGATAGCCTTTAGAAGGTGTGCTGGATGACAGGACCTGAAATTAAGTATTGTATTGCCACCTGTGGGCTTTCTGTGAATATCAGAAACAATCAAGTCCTGATCTGGTTCAACAGACAATTCAATGTCCAAAAACTGTATTTTAGAATTACTGTAAGTCCCTACAAATTTTAAGTTAAAGTCATTGTGATTCAAGTAATCAAAAAAGGAACAAATAGACTGTACATCTCCATCCCACACCAACAGGAGGTCATCAATGTAGCGGCCAAAATAAACAATGTGACTTCTGAGGGGGTTACTATCTGCATAGACGTGGAGCAGTTCCCACCAACCCATATATAGGTTGGCGTACGATGGGGCAAATTTTGCCCCCATTGCTGTCCCATGTCTCTGCAGATAGTAAGACCCCTCAAACAAAAAATAATTATGTGTCAGCAAGAACTCAATAGTGACTGACAAGAAATGTTTGACATCTTCAGAATACTGATACTGTTTGTCCAAAATGCCAGAAATGGCCTGCAACCCCCTGTGGTGTGGAATGGAGGTGTACAGTGAGGCCACATCAACAGTTACAAAATAATAAGATGGTTTCCATTCAAGATTTTGTAAACTTTTTAAGACCTGTGTGGAGTCCTGTATGTGACTCAAAAGATCTCCAACCAAGGGATTCAGAAATGAGTCAACCAATTCAGAGATGGGCTCCAAAAGGGAGCCCATCCCCGAAATGATAGGTCTACCCGGCAGGTGTGCAGGATCTTTATGAAGCTTCGGTAAGAAGTAAAAGATAGGAACATTGGGGGCATTTGGCAAAAAATGCTCCTTCTTATATTCAGGAAAAATACCTATTTGACAACCCAATGTAAGAATCTTTTCCAATTTGTTTTTAAAAAGTGTAGTAGGATTTTCTTTCAACTTCACATATACTTCCTCGTCTCTGAGTTGTCTTAGAGTCTCAAATATGTAGTATTCCCTGTCCATCACAACAACATTCCCACCCTTATCAGATGCTTTTATGACTATGTCAACATTCCCTTTCAGGGATGCAAGGGCCTTATGTTGTTCAGTGGTAATGTTGCTGCGATGTCCAGGGGATTTTTATTATATCTCTTGGAATTTACTTCTTCAGAAAGCTGTATTAACTTACGTTCAACAGTTCTTTGGAAGATATCCAAACTCTTCCCTCTAGTATGTATCGGGTAGAATGTACTCCTCCCCTTTATTTTAGACAAATTAGTCACAACTTTACCTCCACCATTAGTTTCAGAATTGTCAACCCCCCCCTCTAACGCTAGGAGATCAGCCATGGCACATTGATCCTGAAAACACAAAATCTCCTGTTCCTGGGCACCATTACCAATACTATCAGTAGTGTCTGCTACAGTTTCAGTCTGTTCGGCACCATCCTGGTTGTCCTCAAAAAAATGTTTCTTAAGTGTCAGTTTTTTGACAAATTTATTAATGTCCAGGATAGTGTCGAACAGACTGAAATGGGCTGTAGGGGAGAAATGGGCTGTAGGGGAGAAATTCAGGCCTAAACTGAGAACCTCTGTCTCAGCGGTAGACAAAGAATATTGTGAGAGGTTTACTACATTTTTTAAACATTTTTTGAAAACTTGAGTCCGGTTCTGTCTTGTTTGATAATACATCTTGTCTGTTTTTACTTTTTCCCCTTCTGCCCCTTCTTGCTTTTTTCTTATTGGTTTTAATGCCAGTAAGATTTATTTAGATTTAAGGTTTATTTAGACCTGTACATTTATCTTTTATACATAGGCAATACTCTTATATGTGAATAGACTTTATATTTGTATTAGATGCAATCATTATTGTTTAAATATTTAAGACCAATTTCTAGTATACCTGAATTCTGCTATTGTATCACTCTCTCTGTGTAACGTATTTTCTGAATGTGTGTGCCTGCTAGATTTATTCAGCCATTTAAGGGTAAACTAGAAGTATTAATTACTTATCTCTGTGGCTTTAAAAGGGCATCAACCTAACCTGTTAACTAAGCAGTGATCAAGTGCGGTAGCCCCGCACGAAACGCGTATGCAGTTTCTGGTTTTGCTGCCCTTCTGATCTCTCCAGACAGGGAGTGATCAGTTCTCATTTTTGGTATTTTTCTATGTCAATTTTATATACTTTTTGTTTTTATGCTTATTCTGAATAAACTCAATTTGATCTACGTTGGATCATCCTGTCATTGTGTCCGGTGCAGCCGTACTACCTGTGTATCCATTTGGCTGTTTGCTTGCTCTGGTGTCCTGGACCGTGACGTCACGTTGTAGGAGGGGGCGAGATTGTGTACTCGCCGAAGACACACTGAAGAAACGCTGTGCGGCTCTCTCTTGTGGATGACTGGTATGCACTGCCTCATTCTGTTGCTATGATCTGTGGGATGTTTCCGCCTTCATGAATCGGTTGCACGTCGGAAGCAGAGTGGATCTGTCTCAGTTACAGGTGAGTGTTCTGACTTTTGCGGTACTGAAGAGTAAGACCCCCTGCCTACTTTCACATTATTGAATTCATTTATACATCCAACTGGTTTATATGGGCTCCTGCATGATATATGTCCGTTTTTGACATAAGGAGATATAAATAAGCATTGTATTACTCTCTATCGTTTTTCAACTGACATAGTCTAATATTAATATGTCTGACACACATGAAAGTTTTGTTTTGAAAGACTTGGAAGGAACTTTTGATCAATATGACCAAGACCTTGACTCCCTCTCTATGGATAATGAAAATACTTTGGACAGTTTATTTTTTCACATAGATGAACTCCGCAGGAAAGATATTAAACTGTATTTGCATATCAAAGCTTTTTTGTTGTATAAAAAATATGAACGTATCCCAAGAGGACTCAGAATTAGGAAATTTCCTTCATTTATGGTGGCAGATCCTAAGTTAATTTCAAAGTGGAACAAAATCCTCAATGACTGTTCTTTTGCATTAATGGAATTGTTAATAGAATTTAAAAAACAACAACGACAAGAACAAATTGTTTTGATAAAAGCAATCCAAACTGACTTACAAAATTTACAGTTAGAACCTAATTTTAAGGAGTATGATGCAAAATTTGAACAAAATATGTTAAAATTTTCCAAAGAATTATGGGATTTCAAAAAATCGAAATTATCTAGAGATAAACGGGACTATGAGTCTAATAGGGTCTATAAATGGAACAGGGGTCCACAAAAAAGTTTCTCCTCTGCAAAATTAGGTACACAACAGAGTAGGGATTCAAAGAAAGGTAAAATGCATTACAATAAGAATAGGAAAATCAGGTTTGCTGAGACAGAATATGACATAGATACATCAGATCATGATTCCCCAAAGAATCAGTCCAATCCCAAGGGATATCCGTTTTGGATGTTCCAGAGCCAGTCTCAGGTCCTCCAAAAACGGGGAGGGCCTGGCATTAAAACCAATAAGAAAAAATCAAGAAGGGGCAGTAGGGTGAGAAGGGAAAAAAGTAAAAACAGACAAGAGGTATTATCAAACAAGACAGAACCGGACTCAAGTCTGCAAATATGTTTAAAAAATTTAGTAAACCTCTCACAATATTCTTTGTCTACTGTTGAAACAGAGGTTCTCAGTTTAGGCCTGCATTTCTCCCCTACAACCCATTTCAATCTGTTTGACACTATCCTGGACATTAATAAATTTGTCAGAAAACTGACACTTAAGAAACATTTTTTTGAGGACAACCAGGATGGTGCCGAACAGACTGAAACTATAGCAGACACTACTGATAGTATTGGTAATGGTGCCCAGGAACAGGAGATTTTGTTTTTTCAGGATCAATGTGCCATGGCTGATCTCCTAGCGTTAGAGGGGGGGTTGACAATTCTGAAACTAATGGTGGAGGTAAAGTTGTGACTAATTTGTCTAAAATAAAGGGGAGGAGTACATTCTACCCGATACATACTAGAGGGAAGAGTTTGGATATCTTCCAAAGAACTGTTGAACGTAAGTTAATACAGCTTTCTGAAGAAGTAAATTCCAAGAGATATAATAAAAAAATCCCCTGGACATCGCAGCAACATTACCACTGAACAACATAAGGCCCTTGCATCCCTGAAAGGGAATGTTGACATAGTCATAAAAGCATCTGATAAGGGTGGGAATGTTGTTGTGATGGACAGGGAATACTACATATTTGAGTCTCTAAGACAACTCAGAGATGAGGAAGTATATGTGAAGTTGAAAGAAAATCCTACTACACTTTTTAAAAACAAATTGGAAAAGATTCTTACATTGGGTTGTCAAATAGGTATTTTTCCTGAATATAAGAAGGAGCATTTTTTGCCAAATGCCCCCAATTTTCCTACCTTTACTTCTTACCGAAGCTTCATAAAGATCCAGCACACCCGCCGGGTAGACCTATCATTTCTGGGATGGGCTCCCTTTTGGAGCCCATCTCTGAATTGGTTGACTCATTTCTGAATCCCTTGGTTGGAGATCTTTTGAGTCACATACAGGACTCCACACAGGTCTTAAAAAGTTTACAAAATCTTGAATGCAAACCAACTTATTATTTTGTAACTGTTGATGTGGCCTCACTGTACACCTCCATTCCACACCACAGGGGGTTGCAGGCCATTTCTGGCATTTTGGACAAACAGTCTCAGTAGTTTGAAGATGTCAAACATTTCTTGTCAGTCACTATTGAGTTCTTGCTGACACATAATTATTTTTTGTTTGAGGGGTCTTACTATCTGCAGAGACGTGGGACAGCGATGGGGGCAAAATTTGCCCCATCGTACGCCAACCTATATATGGGTTGGTGGGAACTGCTCCACGTCTATGCAGATAGTAACCCCCTCAGAAGTCACATTGTTTATTTTGGCCGCTACATTGATGACCTCCTGTTGGTGTGGGATGGAGATGTACAGTCTATTTGTTCCTTTTTTGATTACTTGAATCACAATGACTTTAACTTAAAATTTGTAGGGACTTACAGTAATTCTAAAATACAGTTTTTGGACATTGAATTGTCTGTTGAACCAGATCAGGACATGATTGTTTCTGATATTCACAGAAAGCCCACAGGTGGCAATACAATACTTAATTTCAGGTCCTGTCATCCAGCACACCTTCTAAAGGCTATCCCTAAGGGCCAGTTTATTCGTACCAAGTGTATTTGTTCTAACGAAGAACTTTATCAAGAACAAAGTGTAAATTTGAAACAACGCTTAATGGCTAGAGTTTACAAAGAAAAACTTTTAGATAGCACAAAAGCAGTTGTTGATGGCATTCCTCACAATTCATTGTTAACGTATAACAAATACAAGAATAAAAAGAAAAAGGAACAGGCTAATAAAGTGATTTTTAGCACTCCTTTTAGCTTAGAATTCAAGAGTATAAGTAAGATCATCAGGGAATGTGTTCCTATATTGAATCATGATCCTATTTTAAGTAAAGTCATATCTAATGGAGTACAATGTGTAACTAAAAGAGCTAAAACTATAGGCAACTCTGTTGCTCCATTATTTCTATCAGAGAATAAAGTATCCACTTGGTTAAAACGCAGAATAGGGTTTTACAAGTGTAGGGCCAGGATATGTAAGACTTGTGATTACATTACAGAAGGAGACACTTTTAAATCTCGTGTCACTAGTAGAGAGTAGAAATTAAAATTTTCACTTTCTTGCAAATCTACCCATGTAGTGTACCTACTCACCTGCAGGGGGTGCAAAAAACAATATACCAGAAAAACGAAGAGAGCACTCAAAGATAGGGCTCTTGAACATATCAGGGACATTGATGACCCTGAAGTGTTCAAATAAGTAGCTTCACATTTTAAGTTTGAACACAATGGGGATTCTAAACTTGCTACCTTTCAAGCCATTGATCACGTCCCCTTTTCTAAAAGAGGGGGAGATAGGGATTATGCCCTTTGCAAAAAAGAAGTGAGTTGGATATTCTTCTTACAAACTAGGTCCCCAGAAGGTTTAAATGTAGAGGCAGATGTTTATTTATTTGTATAGATTTATTTAGACCTGTACATTTATCTTTTATACATAGGCAATACTCTTTTATGTGAATAGACTTTATATTTGTATTAGATGCAATCATTATTGTTTAAATATTTAAGACCAATTTCTAGTATACCTGAATTCTGCTATCGTATCACTCTCTCACGTATTTTCTGAATGTGCGTGTCTGCTAGATTTATTCAGCCATTTAAGGGTAAACTAGAAATATTAATTACTCATCCATGTGGCTTTAAAAGGGCATCAACCTAACCTGTTAACTAAGCAGTGATCAAGTGCGTTAGCCCCTCACAAAACGCGTATGCAGTTTCTGGTTTTGCTGCCCTTCTGATCTCTTCGGACAGGGAGCGATCAGTTCTCATTTTTTGTATTTTTCTATGTCAGTTTTATATACTTTTTGTTTTTATGCTTAAGTGTCAGAAAACTGACACTTAAGAAACATTTTTTTGAGGACAACCAGGATGGTGCTGAACAGACTGAAACTGTAGCAGACACTACTGATAGTATTGGTAATGGTGCCCAGGAACAGGAGATTTTGTTTTTTCATGATCAATGTGCCATGGCTGATCTCCTAGCGTTAGAGGGGGGGGGGGGGTTGACAATTCTGAAACTAATGGTGGAGGTAAAGTTTTGACTAATTTGTCTAAAATAAAGGGGAGGAGTACATTCTACCCAATACATACTAGAGGGAAGAGTTTGGATATCTTCCAAAGAACTGTTGAACGTAAGTTAATATAGCTTTCTGAAGAAGTAAATTCCAAGAGATATAATAAAAATCTCCTGGACATCGCAGCAACATTACCACTGAACAACATAAGGCCCTTGCATCCCTGAAAGGATAAAAGCATCTGATAAGGGTGGGAATGTTGTTGTGATGGACAGGGAATACTACATATTTGAGTCTCTAAGACAACTCAGAGATGAGGAAGTATATGTGAAGTTGAAAGAAAATCCTACTACACTTTTTAAAAACAAATTGGAAAAGATTCTTACATTAGGTTGTCAAATAGGTATTTTTCCTGAATATAAGAAGGAGCATTTTTTGCCAAATGCCCCCAATGTTCCTATCTTTTACTTCTTACCGAAGCTTCATAAAGATCCAGCACACCCGCCGGGTAGACCTATCATTTCGGGGATGGGCTCCCTTTTGGAGCCCATCTCTGAATTGGATGACTCATTTCTGAATCTCTTGGTTGGAGATCTTTTGAGTCACATACAGGACTCCACACAGGTCTTAAAAAGTTTACAAAATCTTGAATGGAAACCAACTTATTATTTTGTTACTGTTGATGTGGCCTCACTGTACACCTCCATTCCACACCACAGGGGGTTGCAGGCCATTTCTGGCACTTTGGACAAACAGTCTCAGTATTCTGAAGATGTCAAACTTTTCTTGGCAGTCACTATTGAGTTCTTGCTGACACATAATTATTTTTTGTTTGAGGGGTCTTACTATCTGCAGAGACGTGGGACAGCAATGGGGGCAAAATTTGCCCCATCGTACGCCAACCTATATATGGGTTGGTGGGAACTGCTCCACGTCTATGCAGATAGTAACCCCCTCAGAAGTCACATTGTTTATTTTGGCCGCTACATTGATGACCTCCTGTTGGTGTGGGATGGAGATGTACAGTCTATTTGTTCCTTTTTTGATTACTTGAATCCCAATGACTTTAACTCAAAATTTGTAGGGACTTACAGTAATTCTAAAATACAGTTTTTGGACATTGAATTGTCTGTTGAACCAGATCAGGACATGATTGTTTCTGATATTCACAGAAAGCCCACAGGTGGCAATACAATACTTAATTTCAGGTCCTGTCATCCAGCACACGTTCTAAAGTCTATCCCTAAGGGCCAGTTTATTCGTACCAAGTGTATTTGTTCTAGCGAAGAACTTTATTAAGAACAAAGTGTAAATTTGAAGCAACACTTAATGGCTAGAGGTTACAAAGAAAAACTTTTAGATAGCACAAAAGCAGTTGTTGATGGCATTCCTCGCAATTCATTGTTAACGTATAACAAATACAAGAATAAAAAGAAAAAGGAACAGGCTAATAAAGTGATTTTTAGCACTCCTTTTAGCTTAGAATTCAAGAGTATAAGTAAGATCATCAGGGAATGTGTTCCTATATTGAATCATGATCCTATTTTAAGTAAAGTCATATCTAATGGAGTACAATGTGTAACTAAAAGAGCTAAAACTATAGGCAACTCTGTTGCTCCATCATTTCTATCAGAGAATAAAGTATCCACTTGGTTAAAACGCAGAATAGGGTTTTACAAGTGTAGGGCCAGGATATGTAAGACTTGTGATTACATTACAGAAGGAGACACTTTTAAATCTCGTGTCACTAGTAGAGAGTAGAAATTAAAATTTTCACTTTCTTGCAAATCTACCCATGTAGTGTACCTACTCACCTGCAGGGGGTGCAAAAAACAGTATACCAGAAAAACGAAGAGAGCACTCAAAGATAGGGCTCTTGAACATATCAGGGACATTGATGACCCTGAAGTGTTCAAATAAGTAGCTTCACATTTTAAGTTTGAACACAATGGGGATTCTAAACTTGCTACCTTTCAAGCCATTGATCACGTCCCCTTTTCTAAAAGAGGGGGAGATAGGGATTATGCCCTTTGCAAAAAAGAAGTGAGTTGGATATTCTTCTTACAAACTAGGTCCCCAGAAGGTTTACATGTAGAGGCAGATGTTTATTTATTTGTATAGATTTATTTAGACCTGTACATTTATCTTTTATACATAGGCAATACTCTTATATATGAATAGACTTTATATTTGTATTAGATGCAATCATTATTGTTTAAATATTTAAGACCAATTTCTAGTATACCTGAATTCTTCTATCGTATCACTCTCTCTGTGTAACGTATTTTCTGAATGTGCGTGCCTGCTAGATTTATTCAGCCATTTAAGGGTAAACTAGAAATATTAATTACTTATCCATGTGGCTTTAAAAGGGCATCAACCTAACCTGTTAACTAAGCAGTGATCAAGTGTGTTAGCCCCTCACAAAATGCGTATGCAGTTTCTGGTTTTGCTGCCCTTCTGATCTCTCCGGACAGGGAGTGATCAGTTCTCATTTTTTGTATTTTTCTATGTCAGTTTTATATACTTTTTGTTTTTATGCTTAAGTGTCAGAAAACTGACACTTAAGAAACATTTTTTTGAGGACAACCAGGATGGTGCTGAACAGACTGAAACTGTAGCAGACACTACTGATAGTATTGGTAATGGTGCCCAGGAATAGGAGATTTTGTTTTTTCAGGATCAATGTGCCATGGCTGATCTCCTAGCGTTAGAGGGGGGGGTTGACAATTCTGAAACTAATGGTGGAGGTAAAGTTGTGACTAATTTGTCTAAAATAAAGGGGAGGAGTACATTCTACCCAATACATACTAGAGGGAAGAGTTTGGATATCTTCCAAAGAACTGTTGAACGTAAGTTAATACAGCTTTCTGAAGAAGTAAATTCCAAGAGATATAATAAAAAATCCTCTGGACATCGCAGCAACATTACCACTGAATAACATAAGGCCCTTGCATCCCTGAAAGGATAAAAGCATCTGATAAGGGTGGGAATGTTGTTGTGATGGACAGGGAATACTACATATTTGAGTCTCTAAGACAACTCAGAGATGAGGAAGTATATGTGAAGTTGAAAGAAAATCCTACTACACTTTTTAAAAACAAATTGGAAAAGATTCTTACATTAGGTTGTCAAATAGGTATTTTTCCTGAATATAAGAAGGAGCATTTTTTGCCAAATGCCCCCAATGTTCCTATCTTTTACTTCTTACCGAAGCTTCATAAAGATCCAGCACACCCGCCGGGTAGACCTATCATTTCGGGGATGGGCTCCCTTTTGGAGCCCATCTCTGAATTGGTTGACTCATTTCTGAATCTCTTGGTTGGAGATCTTTTGAGTCACATACAGGACTCCACACAGGTCTTAAAAAGTTTACAAAATCTTGAATGGAAACCAACTTATTATTTTGTAACTGTTGATGTGGCCTCACTGTACACCTCCATTCCACACCACAGGGGGTTGCAGGCCATTTCTGGCACTTTGGACAAACAGTCTCAGTATTCTGAAGATGTCAAACTTTTCTTGGCAGTCACTATTGAGTTCTTGCTGACACATAATTATTTTTTGGTTGAGGGGTCTTACTATCTGCAGAGACGTGGGACAGCAATGGGGGCAAAATTTGCCCCATCGTACGCCAATCTATATATGGGTTGGTGGGAACTGCTCCACGTCTATGCAGATAGTAACCCCCTCAGAAGTCACATTGTTTATTTTGGCCACTACATTGATGACCTCCTGTTGGTGTGGGATGGAGATGTACAGTCTATTTGTTCCTTTTTTGATTACTTGAATCCCAATGACTTTAACTCAAAATTTGTAGGGACTTACAGTAATTCTAAAATACAGTTTTTGGACATTGAATTGTTTGTTGAACCAGATCAAGACATGATTGTTTCTGATATTCACAGAAAGCCCACAGGTGGCAATACAATACTTAATTTCAGGTCCTGTCATCCAGCACACCTTCTAAAGGCTATCCCTAAGGGCCAGTTTATTCGTACCAAGTGTATTTGTTCTAACGAAGAACTTTATCAAGAACAAAGTGTAAATTTGAAACAACGCTTAATGGCTAGAGGTTACAAAGAAAAACTTTTAGATAGCACAAAAGCATTTGTTGATGGCATTCCTCACAATTCATTGTTAACGTATAACAAATACAAGAATAAAAAGAAAAAGGAACAGGCTAATAAAGTGATTTTTAGCACAGAATTCAAGAGTATAAGTAAGATCATCAGGGAATGTCTTCCAATATTGAATCATGATCCTAATGGAGTACAATGTGTATCTAAAAGAGCTAAAACTATAGGCAACTCTGTTGCTCCGTCATTTCTATCAGAGAATAAAGTATCCACTTGGTTAAAACGCAGAATAGGGTTTTACAAGTGTAGGGCCAGGATATGTAAGACTTGTGATTACATTACAGAAGGAGACACCTTTAAATCTAGTGTCACTAGTAGAGAGTACAAAATAAAATTTTCACTTTCTTGTAAATCTACCCATGTAGTGTACCTACTCACCTGCAGGGGGTGCAAAAAACAATATACCGGAAAAACGAAGAGAGCACTCAAAGATAGGGCTCTTGAACATATCAGGGACATTGATGACCCTGAAGTGTTCACATCAGTAGCTTCACATTTTAAGTTTGAACACAATGGGGATTCTACACTTGCTACCTTTCAAGCCATTGATCAAGTCCCCTTTTCTAAAAGAGGGGGAGATAGGGATTATGCCCTTTGCAAAAAAGAAGTGAGGTGGATATTCTTCTTGCAAACTAGGTCCCCAGGAGGTTTAAATGTAGAGGCAGACGTTAATTTATTTGTATAGATTTATTTAGACCTGTACATTTATCTTTTATACATAGGCAATACTCTTATATGTGAATAGACTTTATATTTGTATTAGATGCAATCATTATTGTTTAAATATTTAAGACCAATTTCTAGCATACCTGAATTCTGCTATCGTATCACTCTCTCTGTGTAACGTATTTTCTGAATGTGTGTGCCTGCAAGATTTATTCAGCCATTTAAGGGTTAACTAGAAGTATTAATTACTTATCCCTGTGGCTTTAAAAGGGCATCAACCTAACCTGTTAACTAAGCAGTGATCAAGTGCGGTAGCCCCGCACGAAACGCGAATGCAGTTTCTGGTTTTGCTGCCCTTCTGATCTCTCCAGACAGGGAGTGATCAGTTCTCATTTTTGGTATTTTTCTATGTCAGTTTTATATACTTTTTGTTTTTATGCTTATTCTGAATAAACTCAATCTTATCTACGTTGGATCATCCTGTCATTGTGTCCTGTGCAGCCGTACTACCTGTGTATCCATTTGGCTGTTTGCTTGCTCTGGTGTCCTGGGTGGAGACACCGTCTGTTTGGCTCCTGGACCGTGACGTCACGTTGTAGGAGGGGGCGAGATTGTGTACTCGCCGAAGACACGCTGAAGAAACGCTGTGCGGCTCTCTCTTGTGGAAGACTGGTATGCACTACCTCATTGTGTTGCTATAATCTAAAAGAGCTGATATATTTGGGGCAATGCCCCACAAAAGGCCCTTTTAAGGGCTATTGGTAGTTTATTGTAGGTAAGGTTTTTTTTTATTTTTTTTTTTAGTTTTATTTAATTGGAAGTTAGTTTAATTTTAGTTTAATAATTATCGGCTAGATTACGAGTTTTGTGGTAGCAGCGTTAAGGCTCTTTTTCACTACCGCTGGTATTATGAGTCTTGCAGGTTTAGCTGCACCGCACACTTTTTTGGCCTGAACGCAACGTAACTACCTCAGCTTTCAAAAAGTCCTTATTCAATGGGACTTCCACAGCGCCGGTTTTACGAGTTTGCCTGTCCGGCCAAAAAGTGAGCTGTACAGCCCATAACTACAAGATCATAACTACAAGATCCATAACGTAAACTGAAAGTCAGTAGTTATGGGTTTTATTCTACAACGCTGTAACATAAAACTCATAACTAAAGTTAAACTAAAGCTAAAAGGTACACTAACACCCATAAACTACCTATTAACCCCTAAACCGAGGCCCTCCCACATCGCAAACACTAAAATAAAATTATTAACCCCTAATCTGCCGCTCCGGACATCGACACAACTATAATAAACATATTAACCCCTAAACCGCCGTACTCCCGCATTGCAAACACTAGTTAAATATTATTAACCCCTAACGTTGTCACCACATACGGCGGCAGATTGCATTCTATTGGCTGTTTCAATCAGCCAATAGAATGTGAGCTCAATCCTATTGGCTGATTGGATCAGCCAATAGGATTGAAGCTCTATCCTATTGGCTGATTGAATCAGCTAATAGGATTTTTTCACCTTTAATTCCAATTGGCTGATAAAATTCTGACAGCCAATCAGAATTCAAGGAATGCCATCTTGGATGATGTCACTTAAAGGAACTTTCATTCTTCGTTCGCCGTGGAAAGAAGAGGATGCTCCGTGCCGGTTGTCTTGAAGATGGAACCGCTTCGCGCCGGATGGATGAAGATAGAAGATGCCGTCTGAATGAAGACTTCTGCCGGCTTGGATGAAGACTTCGGCCCGCTTGGATGTAGACTTCTGTCGCTTCGTTGAGGATGGATGTCGGGTCTTCAAAAACTGTAAGTGGATCTTCGGGGGTTAGTGTTAGGTTTTTTAAGGGTTTATTGGGTGGTTTTTATTTTTAGATTAGAGCTTTTGGGCACCGAAAAAGAGCTAAATGCCCTTTTAAGGGCAATGCACATCCAAATGCCCTTTTCAGAGCAATGGGGAGCTTAGGTTTTTTAGGTAGGATTTTATTTGGGGGTTTGGTTGTGTGGGTGGTGGGTTTTACTGTTGGGGGTGTTTATATTTTTTTATATACAGGTAAAAGAACTAATTTCTTTGGGGCAATGCCCCGCAAAAAGGCCCTTTTAAGGGTTATTGATAGTTTAGCTTAGGCTAGGGTTTTTTTTATTTTGGGGGGCTTTTTTATTTTGATAGGGCTATTAGGTGTAATTAGTTTAAATATTTGATAATTTCTTTTTTATTTTGTTTAATTTAGTGTTTTTTTTGTAATTTAGTTAATTGTATTTAATTCATGTAATTTATTTAATTGTAGAGGTATGTTAGGTGTTAGTGTAAGACAGGTTAGGTTTTTTTTCAGGTAAATTTGTATTTATTTCAGCTAGGTAGCTAGTAAATAGTTAATAACTATTTAGTAACTATTCTACCTAGTTAAAATAAATACAAACTTACCTGTGAAATAAAAATAAAACCTAAGCTAAATACAATGTAACTATTAGTTATATTGTAGCTAGCTTAGGGTTTATTTTACAGGAAAGTATTTAGTTTTAAATAGGAATTATTTAGTTAATGATAGGAATTTTTTATTAGATTTATTTTAATTATATTAAAGTAGGGGTGTTAGGTTTAGACTTAGGGTTAGGTTTAGGGGTTTATAACTTTAGTATAGTGGTGGCAATGTTAGGGGCGGCAGATTAGGGGTTAATAAATGTAGGAAGTTGGCGGCGATGGTAGGGGCAGCAGATTAAGGGTTAATAAATGTAGGTAGGTGGCGGTGATGTTGGGGGCGGCAGATTAGGGGTTAATAAGTGTAATGTATGTGTCGGCGATGTCGGGGGCGGCAGATTAGGGGTGTTTAGACTCTGGGTTTATGTTAGGGTGTTAGGTGTAACCAAAATTTTTATTTCCCCATAGGAATCAATGGGGCTGCGTTACAGAGCTTTACGCTCCTTTATTGCAGGTGTTAGGCTTTTTTTCAGTCGTCTCTCCCCATTGATGTCTATGAAGAAATCGTGCACGAGCACGTAAAACCAGCTCACCACGGCGCTGGTATTGGAGTGCAGCATAGAGCTCAATTTTGTGCAACGCTCACTTCTTGCCTGCTAACGCCGGATTTTTGTAAACCTGTAATAGCAGCGCTGTAGGGAGGTGAGCGGTGGAAATAACTTGCAAGTTAGCACTGCGCCGCTCATAACCCAAAACTCGTAATCTAGCCGTATATTAGTTTAATTGTTAGTTTAAGCTTGTTTTTTTTTTTCATTTGACAGGTAAGTTTTAATTTAATTTAAGGTAGGGAAATTGTAATTTTAATGTAACGTTAGGGGGGGCGTTAGGTTTAGGGGTTACTAGTTTAAATTAGTTTATTGCGATGTGGGGGGCTTCTGGTTTAGGGGTTAATAGTTTAATTTATTATATTTGTCGTGGGGGCTTTCGGTTTAGGGGTTAATAGGTTTATTATAGTTGCGGCGGTTTAGGGCTTAATAACTTTAGTATAGTGGGGGCGATGTGGACAGATGGCAGATGGCAGATTAGGGGATATTAATATTTAAATAGTGTTTGCAATGCGGGAGGATGGCGGTTTAGGGGTTAATAGGTTTATTATAGTGGTGACGATGTCGGGCGCAGCGGAATAGGGGTTAATAATTTTTTTATTGGCGGCAATGTCGGGAGCGGCAAAGAAGATGTTTAAAACTTTAAAATAGTGTTTGCGAAGTGGGAGGGCCTCGGTTTAGGGGTTAATAGGTAGTTTATGGGTGTTAGTTTACTTTTTAACACTTTAGTTATGAGTTTTATGTTACAGCTTTGTAGCGTAAAACTCATAACTACTGACTTTAGATGGGGTCATGGATCTTGTCATTTTAGGCTGTAACACTCGCTTTTTAGCCTCACCGCAAAACTCGTAATATCGGCGCTATGGGATCCCATGAAAAAACGTCATTTTTAGGAGTGCGGTACTGACGTTGCGGTTCAGGCTAAAAGGCTTGCGGTGCAGCGATACTGACAAGACTTGTAATGGCTGCGGTGCTGTTTAAACGCTGAAAATACCATATTTTTAGCGTTAAAAGACAAATGCACAAACTTGTAATCTAGGCGTTAGTGTCTTCCTGTCTGTAGGCAGTTAAGGAGTGAGGGGGGAATCAATAGCTAAGTGGAGTATAGTACGTAAGTATACATATTCAGTGAAACCCTGCATGGTTTTCCCATTTTTAGGAGAATTAGCTGCAAAATAGGTAATGCATGTCAATTGCAAATGTCATCTACACTTAATGCTTTATTTAAATTGCCTATATTAATTTTGGTGTATAATGTACCTTTAATAATAGTGACTTTCCCGCTGTATCAATAACTGACCTTGATATTTAGATTTCCAGTCACAAATTTAGCAATAAGTGATATTTATATTTAACAAATTTAACAATAAATGAAAATTTATAGTACATTGAAAGAGGAGTTTCAATACGCCTATTTTCTGTATGTAGGATAAGCTAAGCCAGTGAATACAGTAGTTGTGCATGGTGTTGTAATATCATGGCATAGGCAATATATATTAGACAAGTGCATTCATTTTCAGAAGAATAAAAAAAACTACGAAAATTGCATTTTTGTTATATTCTTTTGTTATATTCTTTTGTTATATTCTTTTGTTATATTCTTTGCTTTACCAAAAATTAAAATGCAGAAAACGAAAAAACGAAAAAATAAAAACTAAAAACGCTTTTCTTTTAAAATTTAAAATTTCAATCAGTGATTGCTGTTTTTTATTATGCAAGCAGGCATTATCTAATGAATGCAAACCAGGAAGGAGCAGCAGAATAGATTGACAGTTGTTTTTAGCCTGTAAGTGGAAGCCTGTGACATTTTCTAGCCAACCAGATTTCTCGGGAGGGAAGGAAGTGAAAGGGTGATTTTAACTTATTGCAGAGCAGTCACTGCTCAGAGGCTTAGATCTGGGGAGGAACTGGAGGAGGCTATGGACAGACACATCTGGTGGTTTTGTCACAGTAGCAGCATAGCAATGCTGGTGGTACTGCTACTTTTTAAGTGGGTCAGTCACACACAATGTTTGTGTAACACTGGCCAAAGGTTGTGACCCAAACAATCGAAACAGATTGCCTGTAGTAGCTGCTGGGATAATTTAGTTGTCACTGAAGAGGAAAATACTATTTGGAAGACTTAGAACTCTGTAGTGAAATCATAAAAAAATATAAATGTACATGTAGAGTGAGCAGTGGAGAACTTATCTATGGGGACATCAATTCAAATAGTAAAGGGTTAATTCATTTTTAAAATAAAAGTGGGCACGTGAGAGTGAGAGTGTGCGCGCGGTGAGTAAAAATGGTTGCTGGTTGACACAATACCATGGTGTTACTGTCACTGCAAGAATAAGACCACATTGCACTAATTCAACCGATGACAAGTATGTGTGGCAATGGGATTGCATGGGCACTGTAAAATGGTTGACACAATAACATGGTGTTACTGACACTGCATGACACCTTTTTGCGCTTGTCAACCGACATGTATGTGTGGTATGGAAAATGAGTGTGTATGTGTAGTATTTGTTCTTTGTTTTAATCATTTGTAACATAAATAGAATGTACATAAGCAACAACTAGAGTTCCCGGGTTGAACATTGCTAATCCTTCAGCAAAGGATATCAAGAGAAGGAAGAAAATGTAATAATAGAGGGAAATTGAAAGTTGTTTACATTTGTATGTATCTGAAGAGTCATAAAATTAAAAAATAAAAATTTCACTATGAAACCCAAATATTTTCTTTCATGATTCAATTTTACTTCATTATCTTGGTATACTTTGTTGAAGGTGCAACAATGTACTACTGGGAGGGAGCTAGCTGATCACATTGTTAAGCCAATGACAAGATGTGCAGCGACAAATCATCTGCTAGCTCCCTTCCTGCTTCTGAGCCTCAGCTTACCTGTGGTATGCTTTTCAACAAAGGATACCAAGAAAAAGACGCAAATTAGATAAAATAAGTACATTTGACATTTGTTTTAAAGTGCATGCTCTATCTGAATCATAAATGAATAAACATTGTTTAATGTCCCTTTAAGAATAGAAACTTTCAGTATAGTAAGTATACTAGTAGTTACTGTACATTTAAGTTAACTTTTTAGTTTTACCAAAAATGCAGTACACACAAAATAAATGTATAAATAAAAGAATAAGTTTAAAGGGATAGGAACATCAAAATTAAACTTGCACGAATCAGATAGAGCATGCAATTTTAAGACACTTTAAGAATCCCTTCTATTTTCAAATGTGCTTGTTCGCTTGGCATCCATTGTTGAAAATTAATATGCAAAAAATGTAATTTAACAATAAGAAAAATTCGGACGAAATAAAATTTTTTGCCGTGCCCGGTACAAATCTCAAATATATATGATATTATTTCTCTTCACACGAATGCTAATATCTACATGAATTGCAGTGATGTTTATTGATATAAAAATCATCCTATAGGCTATAGAGCTTACAAGGCCCCTAAGCATAATTTTGATCTTTCCTGGAAAATTGCTAGCAGTTTTTTTGCAATAGTTCATCAATCTTGGTTTAAACTATAGATGTAGACATTTCTATCCTAATTAACAGCACTTAAAGGGACATTAAGCACTGAAAAAATGCTAGATAAAATGATGCATTCAAAGAAAAGATTAGTCTGAGAATACCATGTAGATGTATTTTTTAAAGTTTCATTAGCTGTTTAAATATTGAGATATATATATATAATATGGCATCATATATTGCCAGTAACTTACATAGCTTAATGATAGAGAAGATCCCCAAACTATTCCATAGCTGACAATAAAATGTCCTATCCTTCAGAAAATATGCACAGGCCATGAAGAGAATGGTTTATCTTGACCAGATTCCTTCACTCAACTTCTCTTGAAATAATTTGTCATATATATTAGTAGATTAGCAAACACAAGTGTATTAGGACTGTTCAATAGATTTATTTTTTACTGAAGCATTTAATGAGGTATTTGTTCTGAAAATGCATTTTTTTAAAAAAAATACAACCAACTTTGCATTTTGATACATTTACTGGAAGTGATCAGTTTCAGAAGTCTTAAAATACAAAGGGTACAAAATCCTCCAAAATGCACTGCAGCTAGGAGATTGAATAGGTGTGATTCTTAAAGGTACATAAAAAGCAATGTATTCATGCATAAAGAGCAGCAATTGAACACATTTACTTTACAACTGAAATGGCAGTATTTATATTGACTGCCTGATAGGGACAACTACCATATTTCAGTTTGTGTACAGAAAAAGACAAGTCTAAAATTAAAAGGTAATTCAGCACATGCACATTCATATAAAAAAAGTACAATTCCTTTTCTTTTTACAAAAATTACAGTGTTGTTCCTTTAAAAAATGGTTATAACAACTTTTTATTAAAACAGTGCATAGATAGCTAAATATTGTCCATAGGCCACAATGGAAATTAAAGATGCAAATACAATTAATACATTTGTATTTACAATATAATCTGGTCCATATATTTTTTAAACTTCACACTGATCTAGATAAGGATTGAAACTTGAACATGACATCTCTCACTGGTGCATTGTAAGAAAAATTAAGCAGAACCACCTGCTATATTTGTATTGAACTAACAATGATGTATAATTGTCTACACGTAAAATAAATACATTCAGAAAGTAAAGGTGGTTCAATAAAAGACTAGGGTTGGGCACATTTAGCAAATTCATATTGTGCCAAATGTTTCCATGGTACACAAATAAAGTAGAAACATTGCTGAAGAGACAAGTAATGTTTTACCAATATAAAGATACAAAATCATCATATCTCTATCTATCTATCTATCTATCTATCTATCTGTCTGTCTGTCTGTCTATCTATCATCTAATATTCAGAAAAAGACCAAGGGGCCCCATCGAACCCTGAAATATTAAGGATAATGTGGTGAGGCCCATATTAAATACTGTAGATCAAACTTAGGTTCCTCAAATTTATCCCCATATATGAGGGATCGTTTATAAAGCAAATACTGTAGGTTTACTTGGATCTGGGACAAGATCTCTTTTCCCTATAATTTTGGAAAGTGATAAAACTTGATATCTCATGGTGGGCAGCTGCACCAAATAACATATTGCCTGTGTCATAGACCCCCACAACACCCTATTGATTTTTATGAAGTTAGGGTCACCACTTTTTCCCTAATCATTTCAAGGACACTTATTGAGGGAGTTTGATGTAGAATGTCTATGTAAGCATGGCATGGGAAGATTGGTGAGGGCTTGTATGTGACCCAATCACCCCACATTGCATGCACAACAAAGCAGCTCACAGTGCCCACTTTGTATGGATAATAAAACAGTACACCCCATGTTCTCTCCTTCCAGCACTGCAAACACTTGTTGCAGCTGCTCCCTATGCTCACCAGCACTTCAGGCACTATATGAGGCAGAACATGATGATCCCTCTCACCAGCACTTCATGCACTATATGAGGCAGCACATAATGCTCCCTCTCACCAGCACTTCATGCACTATATGAGGCAGCACATGATGATCCCTCTCACCAGCACTTCAGGCACTATATGAGGCAGCACATAATGCTCCCTCTCACCAGCACTTCAGGCACTATATGAGGCAGCACATGATGACCCCTCTCACCAGCACTTCATGCACTATATGAGGCAGGACATAATGCTCCCTCTCACCAGCACTTCAGCACTATATGAGGCAGCACATAATGCTCCCTCTCACCAGCACTTCAGGCACTATATGAGGCAGGACATAATGCTCCCTCTCACCAGCACTTCAGGCACTATATGAGGCAGGACATAATGCTCCCTCTCACCAGCACTTCAGACACTATATGAGGCAGCACATAATGATCCATCTCAGCAGCACTTCAGGCACTATATGAGGCAGCACATAATGATCCATCTCACCAGCACTTCAGGCACTATATGAGGCAGCACATGATGATCCTTCTCAACAGCACTTCAGGCACTATATGAAGCAGCACATGATGACCCCTCTCACCAGCACTTCAGGCACTATATGAGGCAGGACATAATGCTCCCCCTCACCAGCACTTCAGGCCCTATATGAGGCAGCACATAATGATCCATCTCAGCAGCACTTCAGGCACTATATGAGGCAGCTCATGATGCTCCCTCTCACCAGCACTTCAGGCACTATATGAGGCAGCACATAATGCTCCCTCTCACCAGCACTTCAGGCACTATATGAGGCAGGACATAATGCTCCCTCTCACCAGCACTTCAGGCACTATATGAGGCAGCACATAATGATCCATCTCAACAGCACTTCAGGCACTATATGAGGCAGCACATGATGATCCTTCTCAACAGCACTTCAGGCACTATATGAGGCAGCACATAATGATCCATCTCACCAGCACTTCAGGCACTATATGAGGCAGGACATAATGCTCCCTCTCACCAGCACTTCAGGCACTATATGAGGCAGCACATTATGATCCATCTCACCAGCACTTCAGGCACTATATGAGGCAGCTCATGATGCTCCCTCTCACCAGCACTTCAGGCACTATATGAGGCAGCACATAATGCTCCCTCTCACCAGCACTTCAGGCACTATATGAGGCAGCACATGATGCTCCCTCTCACCAGCACTTCAGGCACTATATGAGGAAGGACATAATGCTCCCTCTCACCAGCACTTCAGGCACTATATGAGGCAGCACATGATGATCCCTCTTATCAGCACTTCAGGCAATATATGAGGCAGCACATAATGATCCATCTCAGCAGCACTTCAAGCACTATATGAGGCAGCTCATGATGATCCCTCTCACCAGCACTTCAGGCACTATATGAGGCAGTACATGATGATCCCTCTTTTTTTTTTTTTTTAAATCTTTATTTTATTTGCCAATTCAAAATACACAGCAAAGATAGACAAGAGTTGTAAATAATACAGCCTAAATCAAGAAACAATTATAAAGCATTGTTAATATCAACACAATCGCCTAGATTTAGAGTTCTGCATTAGCCGTCAAAAGCAGCGTTAAGGGGTCCTAACGCTGCTTTTGGCCACCCGCTGGTATTTAGAATCAGGCAGGAAAGGGTCTAACACTCACTTCCAAGCCGCGACTTTTCCATACCGCAGATCCCCTTACGCTAATTGCGTATCCTATCTTTTCAATGGGATCTTCCTAACACCGGTATTTAGAGTCTTGGCTGAAGTGAGCATTAGACCCTCTACCGACAAGACTCCATCCGCAGAAAAAAGTCAGTAGTTAAGAGCTCTTAACTACTGTGCTCTAAAGTACACTAACACCCATAAACTACCTATGTACCCCTAAACCGAGGCCCCCCCACATCGCCGCCACTATAATAATTTTTTTTTAACCCCTAATCTGCTGACGGCACATCGCCGCCACCTACATTATACCTATGTACCCCTAATATGCTTCCCCTAACATCACCGACACCTACATAATATTTATTAACCCCTAATCTGCCCCCCCACGTCGCCGCTACCTTACCTACACTTATTAACCCCTAATCTGCAACCGGACCTCGCTGCCACTCTAATAAATGTATTAACCCCTAAACCGCCTCACTCCCGCCTCACAAACCCTATAATAAATAGTATTAACCCCTAATTTGCCCTCCCTAACATCGTCGCCACTGAACTTCAAGTATTAACCCCTAATCTGCCGATCGGACCTCGCCGCTACTATAATAAATGTATTAACCCCTAAAGCTAAGTCTAACCCTAACCCTAACACCCCCCTAAGTTAAATATAATTTTATTCTAACAAAATAAATTAACTCTTATTAAATAAAGTATTCCTATTTAAAGCTAAATACTTACCTGTAAAATAAACCCTAATATAGCTACAATATAACGAATAATTATATTGCCTCTATTTTAGGATTTATATTTATTTTACAGGCAACTTTGTATTTATTTTAACTAGGTACAATAGCTATTAAATAGTTATTTACTATTTAATAGCTACCTAGTTAAAATAATTACAAAATTACCTGTAAAATAAATCCTAACCTAAGTTACAATTAAACCTAACACTACACTATCAATAAATTAATTAAATAAATTAACTACAATTACATACAATTAAATAAACTAAACTAAATTACAAAAACAAACAAACAAACAAACACTAAATTACAAAAAATAAAAAAAGATTACAAGAATTTTAAGCTAATTACACCTACTCTAAGCCCCCTAATAAAATAACAAAGCCTCCCAAAATAAAAAAATTCCCTACCCTAATCTAAATTAAAAAATTTAACAGCTCTATTACCTTACCAGCCCTTAAAAGGGCTTTTTGCGGGGCATGCCCCAAAGAAATCAGCTCTTTTGCCTGCAAAACCCCCCACAATTTCCGATCAGCCAATAGAATGGGAGCTCAATCTGATTGGCTGATTGGATCAGCCAATCCGATTGAACTTGAATCTGATTGGCTGATTGAATCAGCCAATCAGATTTTTCCTACCTTAATTCCGATTGGCTGATAGAATCCTATCAGCCAATCGGAATTCGAGGGACGCCATCTTGGATGATGTCACTTAAAGGAACCTTCATTCGTCAGGTAGTCGTCGTTGAAGAAGGATGTTCCGCGCTGGAGGTCTTGAAGATGGAGCCGCTCCTCGTCGGATGGATGAAGATAGAAGATGCCACTTGGATGAAGATGTCTGCCGGTCCGGATGTCCTCTTCTGCCCGGATAGGATGAAGACTTCTGCCGCTCCGGATGTCTTCTTTTGGTTAACACGGCTGGGTTAACACGGCTCAAGGTAGGGAGATCTTCAGGGGGGTAGTGTTAGATTTATTTAAGGGGGGTTTGGGTTAGAGTAGGGGTATGTGGGTGGTGGGTTGTAATGTTGGGGGGTGGTATTGTGTGTTTTTTTCAGGCAAAAGAGCTGATTTCTTTGGGGCATGCCACGCAAAAAGCCCTTTTAAGGGCTGGTAAGGTAATAGAGTTGTTAACTTTTTTAATTTAGATTAGGGTAGGGATATTTTTTTGGGGGGGGGCTTTGTTATTTTATTAGGGGGCTTAGAGTAGGTGTAATTAGCTTAAAATTCTTGTAATCTTTTTTATTTTTTGTAACTTAGTGTTTGTTTTTTTTGTAATTGAGTTTAGTTTATTTAATTGTATGTAATTGTAGTTAATTTATTTAATTAATTTATTGATAGTGTAGTGTTAGGTTTAATTGTAACTTAGGTTAGGATTTATTTTACAGGTAATTTTGTAATTATTTTAACTAGGTAGCTATTAAATAGTAAATAACTATTTAATAGCTATTGTACCTAGTTAAAATAAATACAAAGTTGCCTGTAAAATAAATATAAATCCTAAAATAGATACAATATAATTATTCGTTATATTGTAGCTATATTAGGGTTTATTTTACAGGTAAGTATTTAGCTTTAAATATGAATACTTTATTTAATAAGAGTTAATTTATTTTGTTAGAATAAAATTATATTTAAATTAGGGGGGTGTTAGGGTTAGGCTTAGCTTTAAGGGTTAATACATTTATTATAGTAGCGGCGAGGTCCGATCGGCAGATTAGGGGTTAATACTTGAAGTTCGGTGGCAGCGATGTTAGGGAGGGCAGATTAGGGGTTAATGCTATTTATTATAGGGTTTGCGAGGCGGGAGTATGGCGGTTTAGGGGTTAATACATTTATAAGAGTGGCGGCGAGGTCCGGTCGGCAGATTAGGGGTTAATAAGTGTAGGTAAGGTAGCAGAGATGTTGGGGGGGGGCATATTAGGGGTTAATAAATATTATGTAGGTGTCGGCGATGTTAGGGGCAGCAGATTAGGGGTACATAGGTATAATGTAGGTGGCGGCGGTGTCCGGAGCGGCAGATTAGGGGTTAATAGTGTAATGCAGGGGTCAGTGATAGCGGGGGCGGCAGATTAGGGGTTAATAAGTGTAAGGTTAGGGGTGTTTAGACTCGGGGTACATGTTAGGGTGTTAGATGCAGACTTAGAAAGTGTTTCCCCATAGGAAACAATGGGGCTGCGTTAGGAGCTTAACGCTGCTTTTTTGCAGGTGTTAGGTTTTTTTTCAGCCCAAACTGCCCCATTGTTTCCTATGGGAGAATCGTGCATGAGCACGTTTTTCCAGCTAGCCGCTACCGTAAGCAACGCTGGTATTGAGAGTTGAAGTGGCGGTAAATATGCCTGTACACTCCCTTTTTGGAGCCTAACGCAGCCCTTCAGAGAACTCTAAATACCAGCGTTGTTTAGAAGCAGCGCTAGAAAAAAAAACATGCGTAGCTAACGCACCCCTTTGGCCGCAAAGCTCTAAATCTACGTGAATGTTTTTTTGTAAGGAGAAAAAAACCCATACCTTAAACACAAGTTCTATCTTCAATAGACACTCCTAACTATTTTTACAACAAAGACAAAGATTTTGTATTTGTATATGAATTGGGGTTTTCGTTCCTAGAAGACAGAACTAAAAAAAGAAAAAAAAGAAAAAAGAAACCCAAACAAACCAGCACCCCTCTCCTCTCCTCCTGCCCCCCCCCCTCATCTAGCCCTAGTTAAAGCTCTTTATTTGACTCCAAATATTTTAAAATCAGTAATCTGCCTGTCATAATTAGTGCGTTAATTTGGCGAACATTTTTAATATGGGTTTCTTTTTGGCCATCTATTAGGAAAAAGACATGCTTGTCTATAATTTTTAAATAATTTTGATTCATTATATTTGACCAATAGTTTATTTTATACCAAAATTTCTTTATTTTGGGGCAGCCCCAAAAACAATGATATATATCTGCCTCTAATGCCTTGCATTTGAGGCATTGCGAGCCTGACTTGTCCCAGAGGGCTTTAATTTTTGGTGTAATATAAATTCTGTTTACCAGTTTGGTGTGCAATTCTCTCCATGAGGAAGAGAGTATAGCAGCATCTACTAATTTGAAGCTTTTCTGGACAACCTCTGGTGCGACTTTCCATAACTGTGCATTTTGTTGCACTATTGATTGGCCAAAAAAACTCATAATTATTTTATATAACAGTGAGATGGAATATTTACCTGCTCTAAACAGGTTCAGTGCTGGGTCTAGGATACACCATGTATTCTCCTCGGTACTGTTGCAATTGTAAAAAGGCAAAAAAATCTTTATTTTCCAGGCCAAATTCATGTTTTAAAACTGAGAATGGTTTACTTCTCCCTGTAGTGTGTTCTCTTATTTGCCAGACATCCTTTAGCCCCTTTAAGGCCCAGTCTCAAAAGATTCTCGATCTTAATGCCGGACTAAAATTAGGATTGCCTGTAATGGTCAAATATTTTGAAAATCTGAAATTAATACCAAGCTTTCTTCGTGTTTTTTTGCCAAACCATGATGACATTTTGAATAACAGGTAATTGTTTTATTTTCAGGGGCCATTTAACGGCTGGGCAATGAAGTAGCGCCCTAAGGGAGTATGGTTGTACAAGATTTTCTTCCAAGGCTTGCACTGCATAATAGTCACTTCCAGTTAACCAGTCTAATGCTATCTTCATAATAGCCACTATATCAGGTAAAGCTATGCCACCATCGGCCCTAAATAATGAAAGAGTTTTAAAGGCAATAGCTCTCCGTTTTTCCCCCATAAAAATTGTAGACATCTCTGTTTAAATATAGAAAGATCTTTCCATTTTATCACGATAGGTAAGTTCTGCATTAAATAAAAAAGTTTAGGAAATATCACCATCTTTATCAAATTTACTTTACCTGTCAAAGATAATTTAAATTTAGACCAATTTTCCAGATCAAAATTTATTTTAGCAAAAATTGGGGGGTAATTGAGCCTATACCAATTATTGCTATCTTTAGATAATTTAATACCTAGGTTTGTAAATGCTTCTTTTGCTTCTTTAAACTGAGAACCTTGATATGAATGTATTTGTTTCTTTATCCAAAAAAAATCAGTTTTATCTATCTTAACTTTATAGCCCAAGAAGGCGCTAAACTCCTGTTTGTATTAATAAAGGGATATTTCTTACAGTATTCGACACTAGTACTAATAAGTCGTCTGCATATAAAATTGTTGTAACTTTTCTTGTGCCCACTTTAATCCCTTCAATCTTTCTTCTTAGACAGATAGCTAAAGGTTCAAGGGCCAAGTTATATAAATAAGGAGACAAGGGGCAGCCTTGCCTTGATCCTCTATGCAACTGGAAATTAGGTGAAGGAATATCATTAATAATAATGGTGGCATTGGGTTGTTTATAAATTATCTGGATAAAATTAAAGAAAGGGCCCTCAACTTCACCCCTAGCAAGCACTGTGTACAAGTGATCCAAGGAAATGGAGTCGAAGGCCTTCTCTGCATCTATTGAAACTATTGCTGCATCTGTCCCCTATAGTGGGTTCCTTTTTTGCAATTTTGCCTGGTAGCTATTCAATATCAATTTAATTTTTCTAATGCTACGTGCAGAGTTTCTGCCAGGCATAAATCCCACTTGGTCTTTGAGAATCATGGATCCAATGATGAGTTTAAGCCTAGTTGCTATAATACTTTAATACTTGTGAGAATTTTATAGTCGATATTTTAAAAATGAAATTGGCCTATACGAGCTAATCTCTTCTCTATCTTTGCCTTTTTTAGGTATCAGAGATATTAAAGATGCCGTAAAGTATTTAGAACATGGCGTACCTTACACATAATACTAATTAAACAATTTTATTAAAGTTGTTATGATG
This sequence comes from Bombina bombina, assembly GCF_027579735.1. Lineage (NCBI taxonomy): Eukaryota > Metazoa > Chordata > Amphibia > Anura > Bombinatoridae > Bombina > Bombina bombina. Next base: position 506,066,238 of record NC_069499.1, read on the forward strand.
TCTGGATCTGGTCTGGACCAACAGCTTTATTGGCTGCTGCCCTTTTAATAGCAAACTCTACTTCTTTATGAGTAATAGGGGAGTTTAATTAATCCAGTTTACTTTTTGTTATCTTTGGAATTTGCGTGCTCTTCCAAAAGTTCTACTTCACTTGACAGTCTATTTTATTAGTAGAGTATAGTTTCTGGAAGTATTGCACTATAAAGTCATTAATTTCCTTAAAATTAGTAATCCTGCCCTGTGGGCTTTAAGAGCTTCTATCAAAGAATTCTTTTTTTTGTTTGTTTTAATTATATTTGCAAGAAATTTACCCGGTTTGCCCCATGCCTATTTCCCACATTTTGGGGGTAGGATCACTAATATATGAATTATATGCGTTGCGTAGCTGATTCGCTAGTTGCGTATCCCTAGCGATCATTTTACGTTTTTGAACGACTAAATACGCATTAATTTCCCCCCTTATTACCGCTTTAAATGTTTCCCATAAAATTTCAGAACGTATATCTGGAGTATAGTTAAACTGGTAGAAGTCCTTCCATTTTATTTTTAGCCACACTTTAAATTGTACATTGTTAGCTAAGTAGGTAGGAAAAAAAACCCTGTTACCTGATGCATAATTATTCCTAAGTTTAATATTTAAAGGGACACTGAACTCAATTTTTTTCTTTTGTGATACAGATAGAGCATGGAATTTTAAGCAACTTTCTAATTTACTCCTATTATCAAATTTTCTTCATTCTCTTGGTATGTTTATTTGAAAAGCAAAAATGTAAGTTTAGATGCCGGCCCATTTTTGGTGAACAACCTGGGTTGTCCTTGCTGATTGGACAGCACCAATAAACAAGTGCTGCCCATGGTACTGAATCAAAAATTGGCTCCTTAGCTTAGATGCCTTTTTTTCAAATAAAGATAGCAAGAGAACGAAGAAAAATTGATAATAGGAGTAAATTAGAAAGTTTCTTAAAATTGAATGCTCTATCTGAATCATGAAAGAAAAAAATTGGGTTCAGTGTCCCTTTAAGGTAATAATGGCATGATCTGAAATGATAATTTCCTTAATATCCGTGGCCACTTCCAAATTTAAAGGGACACTGAACCCAATTTATTTCTTTCGTTAATCAGATAGAGCATGCAATTTTAAGCAACTTTCTAATTTACTTATATTATCACAAGAGCTGATGGTGCAATGCTGAATACAGAGAGCATATTGCTCTCTGAATTCAGCGAGGTCTGTCGTACCTGATCCGCACTGTCGGATCAGGTCCGACAGACCTTTGTTAAATAGGGGCCATGGTGTTCCCACCAACTCTCCAACCCACCCTATTTTTAATTTGGCCAATTCTACTTCTTTTAAATGTGTCTCCTGTAGGAGAACAATATCAAGAGTATATTTTTTTTAATTGCGCTAAAAAACAAATTTGTATTTCAGGTGACGTAATCCCACCTACATTCCATAAAGCTAGGCGTAACTACTCCTTCATTTATTTAACTTTCAAAATAAAGGTAAAAATAATGCCATCTTCACTTCCCGCTAGTGGAAGAGGAGGCACCACACCAACCATGCATAAAGCTTATAAAAAGGAAGGGTAAAAAAGGGGGGGGGGGAGCGAGGGGGGAAGAGAGGAAAAAAAAAAAAAGGTAACAGTAACACCAAATATTGGCATACTACTCAAAAAACAATTATATGACCGTAGCCTTTATGCCAATATTTATTAGTTTGCTGCAAAAAGGTGTCATTTCTCTCCTTTTTTAATACTGTCTCATTAGAGAAGTCCTGAAACATTAAAATGTTATTGTTTCCAATTGCAAATGGGATTTTTGGTTTATAGTGCTGGAAAATCTTGAGCTTATCCTAGAAGTTGAGGAATTTTGTGATTACAGGTCTAATTTCAACTGTTCCATTAGATAAGGTTTTTTGTGTACCAATATGGTGGACTCTTTCTACTGCAAGAGGTAGTAAAGAAGGATCCATCATTAGACTTTGAGGTAATATTACTGAAATAAATCAAATTAGATCCTGATATTCGTTAGTTTCTGGGATCCCTATAAATCTCACATTGTTACGTTGTGCTCAGTCTTCAATTTCATTAAGTTTGGATTGCATGTTAGCTATATGTTTGGTTTGATCTTTAATAACCAATTCTTGTTGTATGTTTGTGTCTTCTAGATCAGAGACACATTGTTCTACCTCATTAAGCCTGTATGTAAATTGTTTAATTTCTAAAGTAAGATTCAGTATATCAGTTTTTATCTGATCAAATTGTGGGAGCATGAGGTCTGTAATCTGTTTAACTATATCCTGTAGTTCTAATGTAGGTGCCTCTATTTGCAAAGTTAAAAGAGCAAGCTTAGTGACATTGTCAGTGCTATTCCTAATTTTCCTGTCTCTAATTTTAGGCGGCATAATTGGAGATTTAGGTTTCAGATTAGTAAGAAATCTGTCCATAAGAGTGTGTATGTAATGTGAAAATGAGGATGGCTAAAAAAAATGTAGTGGTGCGCCACTGACTGACTGTGAGGAAGTAGATTTTGAATCTGTGAAACTCTATTTCCCTGTGACCTAGGTCATAGAAGCAAGATAAATAAGAAAAAAAGAAAAAGAATAAATAGTGAGGAAGTGAAGAAGGTGAAGAAGTGGGTGGAGAAAAAAAATGGAAGAGGTGAGAATGCAAAATAAGCAGACAAAATACTTCAGTATTGTCAAGGTTCCAAAACTACACCTAAGTTGTTGGCTGCTTATAAAAGAGGCAGGTACGAAAAGGAAAGAATTAGGTCCCTTAGTTTATACAATTAGTCTATGTACTTTGAAGATTAAACCTAATAACCCGGATTAATTAATTGAGTTACAGTCTTGGCACGTCTGATTTCAACGTAGATACTCTAAATATCATACAATACAATATGCAGACAAACACCCTTAAACCAGCCCCTTAATTGGTGGCTATAACAATTATCAACACTTTTCATAGAGAAAAGAAGATTCCTTGACTTTGCACTGTTTCCAATTTATGTAATCTAAAACATTATATGGGAATCAACCTGAATACTAGGACTTTGCTTTACTTTGTCTAGGAATTTAAGGGTGCACGGAGGATAATCAAAGAAGGTACTAACACCCTCTACTAGACAAGTAATACCCCCAGTTTAATTTATGTGCTGTTGGCTTATCTTTCAACTTAGATACTCTAAATATCATACAATACAATATGCAGTCAAACACCCTTAAACCAGCCCCTTAATTGGTGGCTATAACAATTATCAACACTAGTCAAAGGAGAAAAGAAGATTCCTTGACTTTGCACTGTTTTCCAATTTATGTAATCTAAAACATTATATGGGAATCAACCTTAATACTAGGACTTTGCTTTACTTTGTCTAGGAACTTAAATTTGCAGAGAGGATAATCAAAGAAGGTACTAACACCAACAACCTCAACTAGACAAGTAATACCCCCAGTTTAATGTATGTGCTGTTATCTTAGCTTATCTTAGCTGCTGCAATCACTTCAAGTCATCTAGGGGGGTAGTTATCAAGCCGTCTACTTTACCTGCCTTCGCCGGTCCAATACGCCCGCCTAAGCTCGCCTACCATTGCCGCCGCGGACCTTCAAAATTTCACCTAAGTTATCAAAAAAGCTGTAAAAAAGCTGCGCACCAAGTACGGGGCGATGAGCAGCGGACTGTGAGAGTTATCACTCATCCGATTTCGCTGCTCTTCGGCTTTTTGACAGCTTTATTGATACACCTGTCACTAAGCACCCACACTAACTACACTGTTCTACCCCCTATACCGGCGCCCCCGAAACCCCCCGCAACTCAATAAAGTTATTAACCCCTAAACCGCCGCTCCTAGACCCCGCCGCAACTCTTATAAATGTATTAACCCCTAAACCGCCGCTCCCGGACACCGCCGCCACCTACATTATACCTAGTAACCCCTATCCTGCCCCCCCTATACCGCCGCCACATATAATAAAGTTATTAACTCCTATCCTGCGAATCCCGGACCTCGCCGCAACTAAATAAATAGTTTAACCCCTAAACCGCTGCTCCCGGACCCCGTCACATCCTATATTAAATTTATTAATCCCTAATCTGCCCCCCCTTACACCGTCGCCACCTATAATAAATTTATTAACCCCTATCCTGCCCCCCCTACACCGCCGCCACTGTAATAAAATTATTAACCCCTAAACCTAAGTCTAACACTAACCCTAACACCCCCCTAACTTAAATATTAATTAAATAAATCTAAATAATATTTCTCTTATTAACTAAATTAATCCTATTTAAAACTAAATACTTACCTTTAAAATAAACCCTAATATAGCTACAATATAAATAATAATTATATTGTAGCTATTTTAGGATTTATTTTTATTTTACAGGCATCTTTCAATTTATTTTAACTAGGTACAATACCTATTAAATAGTTATTAACTATTTAATAGCTACCTAGCTAAAATAAAGAGAAATTTACCTGTAAAATAAAAACTAACCTAAGTTACAATTACACCTAACACTACACTATACTTTAATAAATTATTCCTATTTAAAACTAAATACTTACCTGTAAAATAAACCCTAAGATAGCTACAATATAATTAATAATTACATTGTAGCTATTTTAGGATTTATATTTATTTTACAGGTAACTTTGTATTTATTTTAGCTAGTTAGAATAGTTATTAAATAGTTATTAACTATTTAATAACTACCTTGCTAAAAGAAATACAAAATTACCTGTAAAATAAATCCTAACCTAAGTTACAATTAAACCTAACACTATACTATCATTAAATTAATTAAATAAATTAGCTAAAAATAACTACAATTAAATTAAATTAAGTAAACTAACTAAAGTACAAAAACTAACTAAAGTACCCCCCTTAAATAAACCTAACACTACCCTCCTGAAGATCATCCTACCTTGAGTTGTCTTCAGCCAGCCGACCACCGATGGAACCGAAGAGGAGATCCGGAGCGGCAGAATTCATCATCCAAGGGGCGCTGAAGAAGTCTTCCATCCGATGAAGTCATCATCCAGGCGGCGCTGAAGAGGTCTTCCAACCGGGCAATGTCTTCTTCCAAGCGGCATCTTCAATCTTCTTTCTTCCGGATCCATCTTCATTCCGCCGACGCGGAACATCCTTCTTCCCCGACGGACTAACGACGAATGAAGGTTCCTTTAAGGGACGTCATCCAAGATGGCGTCCCTTCAATTCCGATTGCCTGATAGGATTCTATCAGCCAATCGGAATTAAGGTAGGAAAAATCTGATTGGCTGATTGAATCAGCCAATCAGATTGAAGTTCAATCCGATTGGCTGATCCAATCAGCCAGTCAGATTGAGCTCGCATTCTATTGGCTGATCAGAACAGGTAGGTTAATAACTATTTAATAGCTATTGTACCTAGTTAAAATAAATTAAAAGATGCCTGTAAAATAAAAATAAATCCTAAAATACTATTATTTATATTGTAGCTATATTAGGGTTTATTTTAAAGGTAAGTATTTAGTTTTAAATAGGAATAATTTAGTTAATAAGAGAAATATTATTTCGATTTATTTAATTAATATTTAAGTTAGGTGGGTGTTAAAGTTAGTGTTAGAATTATTTTATTACAGTGGAGGCGGTGTAAGGGGGGCAGGATAGGGGTTAATAAATTTATTATAGGTGGCGACGGTGTAGGGGGGGCAGATTAGGGGTTAATAAGTTTAATATAGGTTGCAGCGGGGTCCAGGAGCGGCGGTTTAGGGGTTAAACTATTTATTTAGTTGCAGCAAGGTCCGGGATCTGCAGGATAGGGGTTAATAACTTTATTATAGGTGGCGACGGTATGGGGGGGGGCAGGATAGGGGTTACTAGGTATAATGTAGGTGGCGGCGGGGTCCGGGAGTGGCGGTTTAGGGGTTAACATATTTATTATAGTGGCGGTGGGCTCCAGGAGCGGCGGTTTAGGGATTAACATATTTATTATAGTGGCGGTGGGCTCCGGGAGCGGCGGTTTAGGGGGTAATAACTTTATTTAGTTGCGGTGGTGTAGGGGGACAGATTAGGGGTGTTTAGACTCGGGGTACATGTTAGGGTGTTAGGTGTAGACAGCTCCCATAGTAATCAATGGGATGTCGGGCAGCAGCGAACAAGAGCTTTTGCTATGGTCAGACTCCCATTGATTCCTAAGGGATCCGCCGCCTCCAGGGTGGTGGTTTGAAAACCAGGTACGCTGGGCCGGAAAAGTGCAGAGCGTACCTGCTAGTTTTTTGATAACTAGCAAAAGTAGTCAGATAGTGCCGCACTTGTGTGCGGAACATCTGTAGTGACGTAAGAATCAATCTGTGTCGGACTGAGTCCGGCGGATCGAAGCTTACGTCACTAAATTCTACTTTTGCCAGAATCTAGGGCTTGATAACTAAGGCAAATCAGCCTCGCCACAAATACGCTGCGGAATTCCAGTGTATTTGAGGTTGACGGCTTGATAACTAGGGGCCATAGCCTAAAGCCAGTTTACTACTATCCGCATACTTTATCTTAGTTACTGGGCTCCCTCAGGGTCCTATAGCCTAAAAAGCTGCATATACAGTTAGGCTTTATTAAATGTAGCTTTTACTTTAATGATCAGGACACCTGGCGCAGGGGTTACTTTATCTTATACAGTTCTAACGTTTAATTTATTTCTACTTTTAATCTCTCAATTCGAATTATAGCTTAAACCCAGGGAACTGGACAAGGTAATTTAAAACATATAACTTCAGTTTCTATATTCTATTCACCTTATACCTGTTTTCATATTGTAGTAAATTGATTCACTTTAATTGCTATACCAATTTGTAGTTAAGGTAACAACCTAAGTTTAACTCCTATCAAAACACTTTAAATCATATGCTTACAGCTTGCATAGTCAAGGCATATTATATATACAGTAGGCTAGGGGTAAATGCACAAGTTCCCCCCCCATAATGTCTGCTACAAGTAGGACCTTAAAGACAAAGGTTTCAGTTTTCTTCCAAATGAAGAAGCCTAATTGTCCAGTTTACACCACTGTAATCAAAACAACATACAGTCCCCTAGTTTCGGGGGGGGGGGGGTAATTTTACGAAAGAAAGTGCCTGGGATCTTGATATATTACTATAGCCTGCCAAGGCTATACCAGGAAGGAGTGTAGCTTTTTGATGTATATTACTCCAATTATTCACCCTCTAGCACAAAAAAATTAAATCTGACTTTGCCAAAACTTGTAACTACCTCTGGATAACTGCCATGTATTTCCAGGATTTTAATTAACCAATGTTGGTTTCCAGAGAAGAGAATTATGCTGCAGAACCATTACCGGTTCCCATCTTATAGCTTTTGTAGGTAATGACAAAAATATCAAACAGTACCTTAGCTCTGAGTAGGTATACACCTGTCAATGCGCGTGTTTCTTTAGGCCTTAATGCCCGTAGATGAGTAGTAAGTTGCTGTTTTGCACCAATGCACACTGATCCTGCGTCAGGATGCCCAGGGCCCCCTTGCTTATTCAGCAATCAGGAATCTAACCAGTGTTAGCCGTGCGGTTCAACCATTTATGATGGTGCAAAGGGTAGTTCTCTGCAGCCAGTAGAATTTGTCGTCGTCCTAAGCCTGGTCAATTGTCAATTTAGCTGTGTGCAGGCTTCCTGTGGATAGCTGAGGGTCTGTCAGGTAGCTTTGGTGATTTGCACCATCAGGTGTGCATTCCTTCTTCATCTTATCTGTACATCCTTACCGCAATTTGCAGTTGATGTAGAGGAGGGGGGTCACATCCGTGCATACCCTCGGCCAGCCATCCCTCCTGCTCTGGCCTTACGGGCTGTAAATGCCCTTCAATTGGTGATGTTTGGCTGTGCTTGGTACCACTCTGGGTGCTCCGTTTGTTGCCTGGCACTTGGGCGTGTCGCCTTAACCACCTTAGCTGGTTGAGTGGCTCTGCGGATGATCAGGTGAAGACCATACAGGCCCGGGTTAAGGGCATTCTGACTCCTTGTGCTTGGACCGGAACAACGACTGCCTCTCACAGTAGTTGTAATGCGCTGCAGGTGTATTGCTCCAAACTTGGCATGTAAGCTCCGGGAACCCTCCTTAGTAAGAGAAGCTCCATGGAGGTATCGGCAGCGTGGTGTCTCTAACAGGGCAGCGCTCCATCCCACACGAGCTACAACACAATCCACCTGATCGTGACTCTGCCACTTCCGGTCTCTCTTGATGATCCCTCTCACCAGCACTTCAGGCACTATATGAGGCAGCACATGATGATCCCTCTCACCAGCATTTCAGGCACTATATGAGGCAGCAAATGATGATCCATCTCACCAGCACTCCAGGGATTATATGAGGCTGCATATGATGTTCCCTCTCAGAAGCACTTAAGGGACTATATGAGGCAGCACATGATGATCCATCTCACCAGCACTTAAGACACTATATAAGGCAGCACATGATGATCCCTTTTATGAGCACTTCAGGCACTATATGAGGCAGCACATGATGATCCCTCTTACGAGCACCTCAGGCACTATATGAGGCAGCACATGATTATCTATCTCACCAGCACCTCAGACACTATATGAGGCAGCACATGATGATCCCTCTTACAAGCATTTCATGCACTATATGAGGCAGCATCTGATGTTCCATCTCACCAGAACTTCAGGCACTATATGAGGCAGCACATGATGATCCATCTCACCAGCACTTCATGCACTATATGAGGCAGCACCTGATGATCCCTCTCACCAGCACTTCAGGCACTATATCAGGCAGTGCATGATGATCCCTCTCACCAGCACTTCAGGCACTATATCAGGCAGTGCATGATGATCCCTCTCACCAGCACTTCAGCACTTTATGAGGCAGCACATGATGATCCCTCTCACTAGAACTTCATGCACTATATGAGGCAGCAATTGATGATCTCTATCACCAGCACTTCAGGCACTTTATGAGGCAGCACATGATGACCCCTCTCACTAGAACTTCATGCACTATATGAGGCAGCACCTGATGATCCCTCTCACCAGCACTTTAGACACTATATGAGGCAGCACATGATCCCTGTCACCAGCACTTCAGGCACTATATGAGGCAGCACATGATGATCCCTCTCACCAGCACTTCATGCACTATATGAGGCAGCACTTAATGATCCCTCTCACTAGCACTTCTTGCACTATATGAGGCAGCACATGATAATCCATCTCACCAGCCCTTCATGCACTATATGAGGCAGCACATGATGATCTATCTCACCAGCACCTCAGACACGTTATGAGGCAGCAAATGATGATCCCTCTTACGAGCACCTCATGCACTATATGAGGCAGCCCAGGATGATCCCTCTTACGAGCACCTCATGCACTATATGAGGCAGCACATGATAATCCATCTCACCAGCACTTCATGCACTATATGAGGCAGCACATGATGATCACTCTCCCCAGCACTTCAGGCAGTATATGAGGCAGCACATGATAATCCCTCTCACCAGCACTGCATGCACTATATGAGGCAGCACATGATGATCCCTCTCACCAGCACTTCAGGCACTATATGAGGTAGCACATGATGATCCCTCTCACCAGCACATCAGGCACTTTATGAGGCAAGACATGATGACCCCTCTCACTAGAACTTCATGCACTATATGAGGCATGGTGAAATCCCTATTGGCAAATAGGTAATAGCATGCGCCAAATGTATTTGTGATGTGAACGAGAAAGAGAAAATATTAGTGATATATAATAGTGATGTGATGCGTATGTGAAGTTCGAATGTGAGAAAAAAATAATAATAAATTTTGTGATAAGTAAAAAACTAATGTGAATAGAAAATGATTTCTAGGTGGTACAAATATAAATCAAATGAACTGTGCCCTAATGGGTGATGGGTGCGAGAAAAAGAACTTAATGATACAATCAAATCATGTAAGAAAAAATATATCTCAATAGAAAACGAAAGCAGAAAAAAATCAAATAAATGTATATATATATATATATGCTAGTAATAAACAGTTCTTGATGTATGACCAAAAAACTTATCGTAATGTAAGTCCCATAAAGGATAGTGTTAGTGATTGAAGCCGACAAATGTTAATGTCTCTGCGAAAAAAGTTCCTTTCCAACTTGTAGATATTTTGTGGTCAGAGGAATTCACAAGAAGGCAGGCAGCTGGTCTTGGGTGTGTCTGATCGAAATACACAATTTCTAAAATTGGTAAAAGAAAAGACAGCGCCTCATGGTGCAAGTAGGTTCCAACAGTGGTGAATCACACTGAAATAATAACAACAGATGGTAGTATACTCACAAGGATATTGGCACCTTTGTTGAAAGAGGTGCAAACAAACAGACTGACATTTAAATCAGCAGTCAGTACGCTGGAGCCAAAAAACGATTCAGCTTTCCTGGATGGGCCGCTGTGGACTCTCCTCTGTTAGACAGGGGCAAGATACTCAGGTGTTATGCTGTATAGATAAACAGCAAGCAATATTGTATTTGACAGGCAAATATAAAAAGCAGTAATGCTGAGATGCATAAAGTTAAAAACACTTTATTTTACGAGCTTAGGACGCGTTTCTCGGCCGCAAGCTCCTGGCCGTTTCATCAGATAAAATGTATTACACATGTGGTAACTAGACATGTTTAAAAAGCCTGCCAATATGTTTGATTGGTCCTGGTCTGACCAATCCCAGAGTAGTACAATTTTAAAATAACAATGTTTCAACATATGATATATATTTGACAAAGCAAATAAGTGACGATGCTAAATGTTATATTTGTGTACATGTAATAAAAGTCCTACGAACCTATACAGTAAAATAGTTGGTCTGGTAGGTCCTGAAAATATTGTTAGCGCATTTGAAAATACATATATAGAAATATCTGAATGTGTAAGTTTCTAGTTAAAAGTTTCAAATAAAATCATTTGTTCTGAAGAAAGAATCCTAAGGACTTGTCCATAACAAATTTGTAAGAAGAGAAAAATCGATACAGTGTGAATTATAAACGAGAGTAATTTTCTGAATGTGAGACCGGAACAGAGCGCTAAAGAGAGAGAAGAAGTGTTAACTTCTTAGCTTCCGTGGTTTTTTTAAAAATGACATTACGCAAAAAAGGGGAGCTGTGCATAAGTTTGCCAGCCGTCAGTCACAGCAATGTTAAGCTTATCACATAGTGTGTTTATGTCCTATGTTCCATATCTGAATGCTTATGAGGATACTAAGATTATTTGAAAACGATGAACTGAAGACAGATTTCTATTTAGGGAATGTATCAGGGGACACGAAAGAAATGTTGATTGTGTGGAGCCGATTTTTTGTATATAATATTTAAAACCCGGCAGCATGTGCTGTTGTCTGTATATATATTGTCTCATTTTAAATTCTATGCAGTAACTATGTTTAATATTCCGGTTTTGTAAATATAGGAATAGATAAAAGGATATAATATCAGATGTTATTGTAATATATGCAGCTAGATGTGAAAGTGAGATAAATGTAATATAGGATAAATTCATATGGGTGTTATGGGGAATAAAAAATAATGGAAAACATGATGATTTTATTCTTCTGTGAGAATCTACCAATAGAATATAAAGCTAAAAATGGGGTGATCTACAGATATAAAAAATAATATTGCAAAGATTTAGTTAAATGCTGCTAAATCTAAGTTGGAATTCAAACCTAATGGATGTAGGGTTTTTAATTTGTGGATCCAAAAAGTTTCACGGATCCTTAACTGAATTATTCTATTATAATCTGTGGAAGGTGGGATATAATCTATGGGATAAAATTTAAAAATGTCGGAATTACCTTTGTGTTTATTTAAGCAATGCTCTGGAATACTATGTTTTACCTTCTTCTTGGTGCAATTTTTGCAGTTGCGCCAATGTTCCCCCCAGCGTACCTTAGCTTTTCTAGAGGTACGTCCTACGTACTGAATCCCACAACAGCACTCTAGGACGTACACCACATATACTGAATTACAATTCATGAATCTGCTGATGGTAAAAACTTCACCACTGACGAATGATTGAAAGGTCTTTTTACCAGATATTATAACTTTGCATGTGCTGCACTTCTTTTGTCCACATTTGTAGACTCCTATTCTGTCCATAAAGGAGGGGATGGTTTTTTGTTTTGTAGTTGGTTGTGTGTTGTGTAATATATGTTTCACCTTTTTACTTGGTGCCAATTTACTCCTGAGTGTTGGTGCTCTGGTGTATACTATCTTTGGATAGTCTCCCACAATGGTTTTTAAAAAAGGGTCTTTCCTAATGATATGCCAATGTTTGTTAATGGCTCCCTGTATCTGTGTATGATTGCAATTGTATTGGGTTATGAATAAAGGTTCTGAAGAATAATTATCCTCTTTGTTTTTCGTTGGTTTGTTTTTATTCAATAGTTTGTCTCTATCTAAATCTCTAACTCTGTTGAGACAGTTGTCCAATAAATCAGAGGGATAACCTTTCTCAACGAATCTGTCATATATGATCTTACTCTGTATCTCAAAAAAAATTTTTATGTCCGAGCAATTACGTTTTATCCTTTCAAATTGTCTATATGGAATGTTGTGTAACCATTTTTTGTGGTGATTGCTTGTGTAATCTAAATAACTATTATTGTCTACTTTTTTGAAAAATGTTTTTGAGCTTAAATTGCCCTCTATATCCCAGCCCAAAATGAGGTCTAAGAAATCTATCGTTACAGAATTAATATTAGCTGTGAAAGTCAGGCCCATGTCATTCTTATTTAAAGATTCTATGAAAGTGTATACACTTTCATAGAATCTTTAAATAAGAATGACATGGGCCTGACTTTCACAGCTAATATTAATTCTGTAACGATAGATTTCTTAGACCTCATTTTGGGCTGGGATATAGAGGGCAATTTAAGCTCAAAAACATTTTTCAAAAAAGTAGACAATAATAGTTATTTAGATTACACAAGCAATCACCACAAAAAATGGTTACACAACATTCCATATAGACAATTTGAAAGGATAAAACGTAATTGCTCGGACATAAAAATTTTTTTTGAGATACAGAGTAAGATCATATATGACAGATTCGTTGAGAAAGGTTATCCCTCTGATTTATTGGACAACTGTCTCAACAGAGTTAGAGATTTAGATAGAGACAAACTATTGAATAAAAACAAACCAACGAAAAACAAAGAGGATAATTATTCTTCAGAACCTTTATTCATAACCCAATACAATTGCAATCATACACAGATACAGGGAGCCATTAACAAACATTGGCATATCATTAGGAAAGACCCTTTTTTAAAAACCATTGTGGGAGACTATCCAAAGATAGTATACACCAGAGCACCAACACTCAGGAGTAAATTGGCACCAAGTAAAAAGGTGAAACATATATTACACAACACACAACCAACTACAAAACAAAAAACCATCCCCTCCTTTATGGACAGAATAGGAGTCTACAAATGTGGACAAAAGAAGTGCAGCACATGCAAAGTTATAATATCTGGTAAAAAGACCTTTCAATCATTCGTCAGTGGTGAAGTTTTTACCATCAGCAGATTCATGAATTGTAATTCAGTATATGTGGTGTACGTCCTAGAGTGCTGTTGTGGGATTCAGTACGTAGGACGTACCTCTAGAAAAGCCAAGGTACGCTGGGGGGAACATTGGCGCAACTGCAAAAATTGCACCAAGAAGAAGGTAAAACATAGTATTCCAGAGCATTGCTTAAATAAACACAAAGGTAATTCCAACATTTTTAAATTTTATCCCATAGATTATATCCCACCTTCCACAGATTATAATAGAATAATTCAGTTAAGGATCCGTGAAACTTTTTGGATCCACAAATTAAAAACCCTACATCCATTAGGTTTGAATTCCAACTTAGATTTAGCAGCATTTAACTAAATCTTTGCAATATTATTTTTTATATCTGTAAATCACCCCATTTTTAGCTTTATATTCTATTGGTAGATTCTCACAGAAGAATAAAATCATCATGTTTTCCATTATTTTTTATTCCCCATAACACCCATATGAATTTATCCTATATTACATTTATCTCACTTTCACATCTAGCTGCATATATTACAATAACATCTGATATTATATCCTTTTATCTATTCCTATATTTACAAAACCGGAATATTAAACATAGTTACTGCATAGAATTTAAAATGAGACAATATATATACAGACAACAGCACATGCTGCCGGGTTTTAAATATTATATACAAAAAATCGGCTCCACACAATCAACATTTCTTTCGTGTCCCCTGATACATTCCCTAAATAGAAATCTGTCTTCAGTTCATCGTTTTCAAATAATCTTAGTATCCTCATAAGCATTCAGATATGGAACATAGGACATAAACACACTATGTGATAAGCTTAACATTGCTGTGACTGACGGCTGGCGAACTTATGCACAGCTCCCCTTTTTTGCGTAATGTCATTTTTAAAAAAACCACGTAAGCTAAGAAGTTAACACTTCTTCTCTCTCTTTAGCGCTCTGTTCCGGTCTCACATTCAGAAAATTACTCTCGTTTATAATTCACACTGTATCGATTTTTCTCTTCTTACAAATTTGTTATGGACAAGTCCTTAGGATTCTTTCTTCAGAACAAATGATTTTATTTGAAACTTTTAACTAGAAACTTACACATTCAGATATTTCTATATATGTATTTTCAAATGCGCTAACAATATTTTCAGGACCTACCAGACCAACTATTTTACTGTATAGGTTCGTAGGACTTTTATTACATGTACACAAATATAACATTTAGCATCGTCACTTATTTGCTTTGTCAAATATATATCATATGTTGAAACATTGTTATTTTAAAATTGTACTACTCTGGGATTGGTCAGACCAGGACCAATCAAACATATTGGCAGGCTTTTTAAACATGTCTAGTTACCACATGTTTAATACATTTTATCTGATGAAACGGCCAGGAGCTTGCGGCCGAGAAACGCGTCCTAAGCTCGTAAAATAAAGTGTTTTTAACTTTATGTATCTCAGCATTACTGCTTTTTATATTTGCCTGTCAAATACAATATTGCTTGCTGTTTATCTATACAGCATAACACCTGAGTATCTTGCCCCTGTCTAACAGAGGAGAGTCCACAGCGGCCCATCCAGGAAAGCTGAATCGTTTTTTGGCTCCAGCGTACTGACTGCTGATTTAAATGTCAGTCTGTTTGTTTGCACCTCTTTTAACAAAGGTGCCAATATCCTTGTGAGTATACTACCATCTGTTGTTATTATTTCAGTGTGATTCACCACTGTTGGAACCTACTTGCACCATGAGGCGCTGTCTTTTCTTTTACCACTATATGAGGCAGCACCTGATGATCCCTCTCACCAGCACTTCATGCACTATATGAGGCAGCACATGATCCCTGTCACGAGCACTTCAGCCACTATATGAGGCAGCACATGATGATCCCTTTCAGCAGCACTTGAGGCACTATATGAGGAAGCACCTGATGATCCCTCTCACCAGCACTTCAGGCACTATATAAGGCAGCACATGATGGTCCATTTAACAAGCACTCCATGCACTATATGAGGCAGCACATGATTATCCCTCTCACCAGCACCTCATGCACTATATGAGGCAGCACATGATGATCCCTCTCACCAGCACCTCAGGCACTATATGAGGCAGTGCATGATGATCCCTCTCACCAGCACTTCAGCACTTTATGAGGCAGCACATGATGACCCCTCTCACTAGAACTTCATGAACTATATGAGGCAGCACATGATCCCTGTCACCAGCACTTCAGCCACTATATGAGGCAGCACATGATGATCCCTTTCACCAGCACTTGAGGCACTATATGAGGAAGCACCTGATGATCCCTCTCACCAGCACTTCAGGCACTATATAAGGCAGCACATGATGGTCCATTTAACAAGCACTCCATGCACTATATGAGGCAGCACATGATTATCCCTCTCACCAGCACTTCATGCACTATATGAGGCAGCACATGATGATCCCTCTCACCAGCACCTCAGGCACTATATGAGGCAGTGCATGATGATCCCTCTCACCAGCACTTCAGCACTTTATGAGGCAGCACATGATGACCCCCCTCACTAGAACTTCATGCACTATATGAGGCAGCACATGATGACCCCTCTCACTAGAACTTCATGCACTATATGAGGCAGCACATGATGATCCCTCTCACCAGCACTTCAGACACTATATGAGGCAGCACATGATCCCTGTCACCAGCACTTCAGGGACTATATGAGGCAGCACATGATGATCCCTCTCACCAGCACTTCATGCACTATATGAGGCAGCAACTGATGATCCCTCTCACCAGCACTTCAGGCACTATATGAGGCAGCACATGATGATCCCTCTCACCAGCACTTCATGTACTATATAAGGCAGCAACTGATGATCCCTCTCACCAGCACTTCAGGCACTATATGAGGCAGCACATGATGATCCCTCTCACCAGCACTTCATGCACTATATGAGGAAGCACATGATGATCCCTCTCACCAGCACTTCATGCACTATATGAGGCAGCACATGATGATCCCTCTCACCAGCACTTCATGCACTATATGAGGCAGCACATGATGATCCCTCTCACTAGCACTTCAGGCACTATATGAGGCAGCACATGATGGTCCATTTCACAAGCACTTCTTGCACTATATGAGGCAGCACATGATAATCCATCTCACCAGCACTTCATGCACTATATGAGGCAGCACATGATGATCTATCTCACCAGCACCTCAGACACTTTATGAGGCAGCACATGATGATCCCTCTTACGAGCACCTCATGCACTATATGAGGCAGCCCCGGATGATCCATCTCACCAGCACTTCATGTACTATATGAGGCAGCACATCATGATCCCTCTGACCAGCACGTCATGCACTATATGGGGCAGCAACTGATGATCCCTCTCACCAGCACTTCAGGCACTATATGAGGCAGCACATGATAATCCCTCTCACCAGCACTTCATGCACTATAAGAGGTAGTGCAGGATGAGCCCTCTCACCAGCACTTCAGGCACTATGAGGTAGCACATGATGATCCCTCTCACCAGCACTTCAGCACTTTATGAGGCAGCACATGATGACCCCTCTCTTTAGAACTTCATGCACTATATGAGGCCGCACCTGATGATCCCTCTCACTAGCACTTCAGGCACTATATGAGGTAGCACATGATCCCTGTCACCAGCACTTCAGGCACTATATGAGGCAGCACATGATGATCCCTCTCACCAGCACTTCATGCACTATATGAGGCAGCAACTGATGATCCCTCTCACCAGCACTTTAGACGCTATATGAGGCAGCACATGATCCCTGTCACCAGCACTTCAAGCACTATATGAGGCAGCACATGATGATCCCTCTCACCAGCACTTCATGCACTATATGAGGCAGCAACTGATGATCCCTCTCACCAGCACTTCATGCACTATATGATGCAGCACATGATGATCCCTCTCACCAGCACTTCAGTACTTTATGAGGCATCACATGATGACCCCTCTCACTAGAACTTCATGCACTATATGAGGCAGCGCATGATGATCCCTCTCACCAGCACTTCAGACACTATATGAAGCAGTGCATGATGATCCCTCTCACCAGCACTTCAGTACTTTATGAGGCATCACATGATGACCCCACTCACTAGAACTTCATGCAATATATGAGGCAGCGCATGATGATCACTCTCACCAGCACTTCATGCACTATATGAGGCAGCACATGATGATCCCTCTCACCAGCACTTCAGGCACTATATGAGGCAGAACATGATGATCACTCTCACAAGCACTTCAGGCATTATATGAGGTAGGACATAATGCTTCCTCTCACCAGCACTTCAGGCACTATATGAGGCAGCACATAATGATCCCTCTCACCAGCACTTCAGGCACTATATGAGGCAGCAACTGATGATCCCTCTCACCAGCACTTCAGGCACTATATGAGGCAGCACATGATGATCCCTCTCACCAGCACTTCATGCACTATATGAGGCAGCACATGATGATCCCTCTCACCAGCACTTCAGACACTATATGAAGCAGCACATGATGATCCCTCTCACCAGCACTTCAGACACTATATGAAGCAGTGCATGATGATCCCTCTCACCAGCACTTCAGTACTTTATGAGGCATCACATGATGACCCCTCTCACTAGAACTTCATGCACTATATGAGGTAGGACATAATGCTTCCTCTCACCAGCACTTCAGGCACTATATGAGGCAGCACATGATGATCCCTCTCACCAGCACTTCATGTACTATATAAGGCAGCAACTGATGATCCCTCTCACCAGCACTTCAGGCACTATATGAGGCAGCACATGATGATCCCTCTCACCAGCACTTCATGCACTATATGAGGAAGCACATGATGATCCCTCTCACCAGCACTTCATGCACTATATGAGGCAGCACATGATGATCCCTCTCACCAGCACTTCATGCACTATATGAGGCAGCACATGATGATCCCTCTCACTAGCACTTCAGGCACTATATGAGGCAGCACATGATGGTCCATTTCACAAGCACTTCTTGCACTATATGAGGCAGCACATGATAATCCATCTCACCAGCACTTCATGCACTATATGAGGCAGCACATGATGATCTATCTCACCAGCACCTCAGACACTTTATGAGGCAGCACATGATGATCCCTCTTACGAGCACCTCATGCACTATATGAGGCAGCCCCGGATGATCCATCTCACCAGCACTTCATGTACTATATGAGGCAGCACATCATGATCCCTCTGACCAGCACGTCATGCACTATATGGGGCAGCAACTGATGATCCCTCTCACCAGCACTTCAGGCACTATATGAGGCAGCACATGATAATCCCTCTCACCAGCACTTCATGCACTATAAGAGGTAGTGCAGGATGAGCCCTCTCACCAGCACTTCAGGCACTATGAGGTAGCACATGATGATCCCTCTCACCAGCACTTCAGCACTTTATGAGGCAGCACATGATGACCCCTCTCTTTAGAACTTCATGCACTATATGAGGCCGCACCTGATGATCCCTCTCACTAGCACTTCAGGCACTATATGAGGTAGCACATGATCCCTGTCACCAGCACTTCAGGCACTATATGAGGCAGCACATGATGATCCCTCTCACCAGCACTTCATGCACTATATGAGGCAGCAACTGATGATCCCTCTCACCAGCACTTTAGACGCTATATGAGGCAGCACATGATCCCTGTCACCAGCACTTCAGGCACTATATGAGGCAGCACATGATGATCCCTCTCACCAGCACTTCATGCACTATATGAGGCAGCAACTGATGATCCCTCTCACCAGCACTTCATGCACTATATGATGCAGCACATGATGATCCCTCTCACCAGCACTTCAGTACTTTATGAGGCATCACATGATGACCCCTCTCACTAGAACTTCATGCACTATATGAGGCAGCGCATGATGATCCCTCTCACCAGCACTTCAGACACTATATGAAGCAGTGCATGATGATCCCTCTCACCAGCACTTCAGTACTTTATGAGGCATCACATGATGACCCCACTCACTAGAACTTCATGCAATATATGAGGCAGCGCATGATGATCACTCTCACCAGCACTTCATGCACTATATGAGGCAGCACATGATGATCCCTCTCACCAGCACTTCAGGCACTATATGAG
Organism: Bombina bombina; assembly: GCF_027579735.1. Lineage (NCBI taxonomy): Eukaryota > Metazoa > Chordata > Amphibia > Anura > Bombinatoridae > Bombina > Bombina bombina. The sequence goes on from NC_069499.1 coordinate 506,085,974, forward strand.
GCAGAACATGATGATCACTCTCACAAGCACTTCAGGCATTATATGAGGTAGGACATAATGCTTCCTCTCACCAGCACTTCAGGCACTATATGAGGCAGCACATAATGATCCCTCTCACCAGCACTTCAGGCACTATATGAGGCAGCAACTGATGATCCCTCTCACCAGCACTTCAGGCACTATATGAGGCAGCACATGATGATCCCTCTCACCAGCACTTCATGCACTATATGAGGCAGCACATGATGATCCCTCTCACCAGCACTTCAGACACTATATGAAGCAGCACATGATGATCCCTCTCACCAGCACTTCAGACACTATATGAAGCAGTGCATGATGATCCCTCTCACCAGCACTTCAGTACTTTATGAGGCATCACATGATGACCCCTCTCACTAGAACTTCATGCACTATATGAGGTAGGACATAATGCTTCCTCTCACCAGCACTTCAGGCACTATATGAGGCAGCACATAATGATCCCTCTCACCAGCACTTCAGGCACTATATGAGGCAGCAACTGATGATCCCTCTCACCAGCACTTCAGGCACTATATGAGGCAGCACATGATGATCCCTCTCACCAGCACTTCATGCACTATATGAGGCAGCACATGATGATCCCTCTCACCAGCACTTCAGACACTATATGAAGCAGTGCATGATGATCCCTCTCACCAGCACTTCAGTACTTTATGAGGCATCACATGATGACCCCTCTCACTAGAACTTCATGCACTATATGAGGCAGCGCATGATGATCCCTCTCACCAGCACTTCAGACACTATATGAAGCAGTGCATGATGATCCCTCTCACCAGCACTTCAGTACTTTATGAGGCATCACATGATGACCCCACTCACTAGAACTTCATGCAATATATGAGGCAGCACCTGATGATCACTCTCACCAGCACTTCAGACGCTATATGAGGCAGCACATGATCCCTGTCACCAGCACTTCAGGCACTATATGAGGCAGCACATGATGATCCCTCTCACAGCACTTCATGCACTATATGAGGCAGAAACTGATGATCCCTCTCACCAGCACTTCAGGCACTATATGAGGCAGCACATGATGATCCCTCTCACTAGCACTTCATGTACTATATAAGGCAGCAACTGATGATCCCTCTCACCAGCACTTCAGGCACTATATGAGGCAGCAAATGATGATCCCTCTCACCAGTACTTCATGCACTATATAGGGCAGCAACTGATGACACTTACACACGTAGTTAGTACTATGATTCACCTTCATTTGGTTCACACTTTACCTACAAAACCTGCTATATCCTTATGAATAAACCTAGAAACTTTCTGACTATCAACCACTACTTGATTCGAGTGTTCAGTGTTTGGTCACAATTTATACTCTTATAAGAATATTTTGGAGGTTTCAGTTTTATATCATGCTGTATGTTATGTTGGTTACATAGATGTTGATGGTTAATGTAATATTGACTTGTACATTTCTCCTGTACATTTGAAATTCCTTATTGTTATCTCACTTGCATAACCTCAATAAAAAATTATTTTAAAAAAAACCCCAAAAAAACCTAAGACTACGCCCCAAATAGGTACCCACCGCTCCTGAAGTCTGACGTTGAAGGTCTTCTTCCAGGCGGCTCCATCACCTTCTATCTTCAAACAGAGCAAAGGTGGCACGGAGCGGAGGTGCAGATCGGTCTTCCCCAATGCGCGGATCCGGAGTGGTGGTCCTCAGCGGTGGTTCTCAGTGGCGGTCTTCAGTGGTGGCGGTCCTCAATGGCGTGGAGGCTCCTCTTCATCAGATCTCCATTGTACACTAAAAATTGAATGGAAGGTACCGCATTAAATTTGGGGTACATTGCATTCCTATTGGCTGAAATTTTGAAATCAGCCAATAGGATTAGACCTACTGAAATCCTATTGGCTTTTCAAATTAGCCAATAAGGTTTCAGTAGCTCTCATCCTACTGACTGATTTCAAAATTTCAGCCAATAGGAATGTAAGGTACCCCATTTTTAAATGGGTACCTTGCATTCCATCTTCAGTGTGCGGCATGACGATCCACGCCAGCTTGGTCCTGAATGAATATAGAAGAGATTGCCGCCCTGGAAGAATATATTGCCGCATCCAAGAAGACTTCACTGCCTGGAAGAAGACCTTCTCCACCGGACTTCAGGAACTGTGAGTACCTAGTGGGTGGTTAGACTTAGGCTTTCTTTTTATTTTTTGGGGGTTTTTTATTTTTAAGATTAGGGATTTAATAAGCTTGTAAAAGAGCTGAATGCCCTTTTAAGGGCAGTAAAAGAGCTGAATGCCCTATTAAGGGCAATGCCCATACAAATGCCCCTTAAGGGGCAATGGGTAGTTTAGGTTTTTTTTATTTTGGGGGTTTGGTGGGTAGGGGTGTATTTAGTGTTAAGGGGGACTTAGTATTTTTTAAATGTAAAAGAGCTGTTTAACTTAGGGCAAAGGCCCTTTTAAGGGCTATTGGTAGTTTAGATTAGGGGGTGTTTTTGTTTTTGGGGGCTTTTTTGTTTTCATAGGGATTAGTTTTAATTTTTTAATTTTTGATAATTTTGTTTATTTTGTCTGTAATTTTAGACTTTTTTTGTTGTAATTTTAGATTAATATTTTGTAATTTAATGTTAGGTTTTATTTTTAAATTAATGTTAGGGTTTTTTATTTTAATTGTAACTTAGTTTATGCAATTGGGGTTAATTTAGGGGGTGTTAGGTTAAGGGGCTTAGTAATTAAATTAGTTATTTGCGTTGTGGGGGGTTGGCGGTTTAGGAGTTAATAGGTTAATTAGGTTTATTGTGATGTGGGGGTTGGTGGTTTAGGGGTTAATTAGGTTTATTGCGATGTGGGGGGTTGATAGGTTAATTAGGTTTATTGCGATGTGGGGGTTGGGGGTTTAGGGGTTAATATTTTAATGATGTTATTTGCGTTGTTTAATTTGCGGATTAGGGGTTATTTGCTTTATTATTTTGTGATATGCGGGTTGGCGGTTTAGGTGTTTGTTAATACTTTGTGCGGGAGGTTAGTTATTTTGTTATACTTCGTGCCTGTGGTTAAGTTTTTTTATTATTTATTCCGGGCGGTTCGTTTTTTTTATTTCTTGTGGGCGGTTGTGTGTTTTTTGTTTTTTTCAAGGCTTCGCTTGCCTATGCTGCATCCAGGTGGATTGTTTTGGCATCGCACGCAGCAAACATTCTTTTGGCTGCCTCGCACAGCCAACATTCCTTTGAGGATGCGTGCGCAACCTTTCGACAGCGACGGATGCGTTACAAACGCGATTATAGTATAGATAAGGAGGAGCATACTTCTTACTTAACAAGTGGGGGGGTATCAGAATCATATGACCCCTTAAGAGGTAGATCTTGATTTTCTTGAAAGGCCTTGAAAGTAAAAAATAATATTCATGGTTCAGATAAAGCATGCAATTTAAAAAAAAATAAAAAAAAAAAATCTTTCCAATATACTTTCATTATGAAAATGTGCACACATTCTGAGGCTCCAGTTCCTGCCTTTTGTGATTGACTGACAGCTGTCACATGATACATGGGGCTCTATTTAACAAGCGCCGTATAGAGCTTGATGGCCTCTGTTTCTGGCGAGTCTTCAGACTCGCCAGAAACAGCAGTTATGAAGCAGCGGTCACAAAGACCGCTGCTCCATAACCTGTCTGCCTGCTCTGAGCAGGCGGACACACATCGCCACAATACAACCCAATCGAGTACGATCGGGTTGATTGACACCCCCCTGCTGGCGGCCCATTGGCCGCGAGTCTGCAGGGGGCGACGTTGCACCAGCAGCTCTTGTGAGCTGCTGGTGCAATGCTGAATACGGCAAGCGTATTGCTCGCCGTATTCAGCGGGGTCTGGCGGACCTGAGCCGCAGTGTCGGATCAGGTCCGCCAGACCTTGATAAATATGCCCCATAGGGAGGGACATTTGTATTAACTTTGAAATTTATCAAAAAATATTCTACTGCTCATTTTCCACTTCTTTATTAGAGTTTGAACACTACTGATTTGCATTCTCAATTCCTTGGATATCTTTTTATATCCCTTATTACCTGTAAAAAACAATGCAAACAACCCACAACAGTAAAATCCCCCACCCACACAACCAACCCCCCAAATAAAATCCTAACTAAAAAAACCAAAGCTCCCCATTGCCCTGAAAAAGAACATTTGTATGGGCATTGCCCTTAAAAGGGCATTTAGCTCTTTTTCAGCCCAAAAGCCCTAATCTAAAACTAAAACCCACCCAATAAACCCTTAAAAAAACCTAACACTAACCCCCGAAGATCCACTTACAGTTTTGAAGACCGGACATCCATCCTCAACGAAGACAGAAGAAGTCCTCAGTGAAGTGGCAAGAAGTCCTCAACGAAGCCGGGAGAAGTCTTCATCCAAGCCAGCAGAAGTGGTCCTCCAGACGGGCAAAAGTCTTCATCCAGACAGCATCTTCTATCTTTATCCATTCGGCGCGGATCGGGTCCATCTTCAAGACATCCGGCACGGAGCATCCTCTTCTTTCGACGACTAACGACGAATGAAGGTCCCTTTAAATGATGTCATCCAAGATGGAGTCCCTTGAATTCCGATTGGCTGATAGAATTCTATCAGTCAATCGGAATTAAAGGTGAAAAAATCATATTGGCTGATTGGATCAGCCAATAGGATTGAGCTTCAATCCTATTGGCTGATTGGATCAGCCAATAGGATTGAGCTCACTTTCTATTGGCTGTTCCAATCAGCCAAATGAATGCAAGCTCAATCCTATTGGCTGATTGTATCAGACAATAGTATTTTTTCACCTTTAATTCCGATTGGGGGTTGAGGACTTCTTGCCGCTTTAGTTTTAGATAAGGGTTTAGGCAACTGAAAAAGAGCTAAATGCCCTATTAAGGGCAATGCCCATCCAAATGCCCTTTTCAGGGCAATGGGGAGCTTAGGTTTTTTTAGTTAGGATTTTATTTGGGGGGTTGGTTGTGTGGGTGGGGGGTTTTACTGTTGGGGGGTGTTTGTATTTTTTTTTTTACAGGTAAAAGAGCTGATTTATTTGGGACAATGCCCCGCAAAAGGCCCTTTTAAGGGTTATTGGTAGTTTAGTTTAGGCTAGGGCTTTTTTTCATTTTTTGGGGGGGGGATTATTTTGATAGGGCTATTAGATTAGGTGTAATTAGTTTAAATACCTGATAATTTCTTTTTTTATTTTGTGTAATTTAGTGGGGGTTTTTTTTTTTGTAATTTAGGTAATTGTATTTAATTTAGGCAAATTATTTAATTTTAGAGTAATGTTAGGTGTTAGTGTAACTCAGGTTAGGTTTTATTTTACAAGTAAATTTGTTTTTATTTTAACTAGGTAGTTAGTAAATAGTTAATAACTACTTAGTAACTATTGTACCTAGTTAAAATAAATACAAACTTGCCTGTAAAATAAAAATAAACCCTAAGCTAGCTACAATGTAACTATTAGTTATATTGTATCTATCTTAGGGTTTATTGACTTAAGCAGCGCTGGTATTGGAGTGCGATATGGAGCACAATTTTGCTTTATGCTCACTTCTTGCCTGTTATCGCCGGGTTTATGAAAACCTGTAATAACAGCGCTGTAGGTAAGTGAGCGGTGACAATAACGTGCAAGTTAATATCGCACCCCTCAAACCGTAAAACTTGTAATCTAGCCTTTAGGAAATAGGACTGGATTTGTTTTTATATATATATATATATATATATATATAAAAAAAAATTCTTTCATGTAATTGGCAAGAGTCCATGAGCTAGTGACGTATGGGATATACAATCCTACCAGGAGGGGCAAAGTTTTCCAAACCTCAAAATGCATATAAATACACCACTCACCACACCCACAATTCAGTTTTAAAAACTTTGCCTCCTATGGAGGGGGTGAAGTAAGTTTGTGCTAAGATTTCTACGTTGACATGTGCTTCTCAGCATTTTGAAGACCGATTCCTCTCAGAGTACAGTGAATGTCAGAGGGATGTGAAGGGAGTATCACCTATTGAATGCAATGGTTTTCCTCACAGGAGATCTATTTCATAGGTTCTCTGTTATCGGTCGTAGAGATTCATCTCTTACCTCCCTTTTCAGATCGACGATATAATTTCATATATCATTACCTCTACTGATAACTGTTTCAGTACTGGTTTGGCTATCTGCTATATGTGGATTGGTATCTTTTTGGTAAGTATGTTTTTTATTACTTAAGACACCCCAGCTATGGTTTGGCACTTTATGCATTTATATAAGTTCTAAATATATGTATTGTACTTATATTTGCCATGAGTCAGGTTCATGTATTTCCTTGTGCAGACTGTCAGTTTCATATTTGGGGAAAATAAACATTTTAAGAAATATTTCTTACCTGGGCTTTAGACTTTTTTTTTTTTTAAATTGACTACTTTTTTCTTGCAAATTGCAAGTATTAGGCCCGCGAGTGCGCCAAATGCTAGACTTTACTGCGTCATTCTTGGGGCGAGAATATTTTGGCGCAAAAGTACGTCCGTTGATGCAAATTTGTCATTTCCAGCTTCGTAGTTGACGCCGAGTCCTTACACAAGGTTGTGTCGTTAGTGACGCGAGTGTGTCATTTCCGGATGTTGCTGGTGCCAAAAAAATTTCAGTCACGTTGTGTGTCATACTTGGCGCCAACATTTTTCATTTATTTAATACCCCATTGCTATTTGCCTCTTGCCATTTCTATGTCAGAGGGCTATGCTATTTGCATTTTTTCCCATTCCTGAAACTGTCATATTAGGAAATTGATAATTTTGCTTTATATGTTGTTTTTTCTTTTACATTTTGCAAGATGTCTCAATCTGATCCTGTCTCAGAAGTATCTGTTGGAACTTTGCTGCCTGACATCGGTTCTACCAAAGCTAAGTGCATTTGTTGTAAGATTGTGGAAATTATATCTCCGAATGTCATTTGTAATAGGTGTCATGATAAACTTTTACATGCAGATAATGTGTCCATCAGTAATAGTACATTGCCGGTTGCAGTTCCTTCAACTTCTTTTTTTTTAAATCTTTTATTTATGATCAACAATACAATACATCTAAATAGTAAAATAGTACAAAAATGTTGTCACCAAGAACTAATAAACACAATTATACAAAGCATAATTAAAAAATAATGACCATCAAATTCATGTTAATAACAACCTAACAAAGTGTATATATCCAATCTAGATGGCCTAATACCGTAAAGCTTTGTATCACTAAGTTGATACAGAAGTAACTACTTCTTCTGTATTCTTATTGTTGGATTTAACTATTACTGGACAAAACAAAGAAAACTCTACACCACAAGAAAAACGAAACCAAACAAGACAACAAACCAAACCAAACCAAACCAAAACAGACAAAAAAAAATAAGAAAAAAAGAAGAGGTATTCCGTCCTATCCTTCTCCCTCCTATCTCTCTTGTTCCTCAGGGGTCCTCTTCGCTTCCCTCTAACCAGCATTGAGGGAAATGGCCAGCATATATATTTGTTTGTACAAAGATCGAATTAAATAACGGTTTAATCAAGCTTTTTTGAGATGAAATTGGTAATGACAAGATAAAGACTTCCCATTTCCTAAAAAATGAAGGTAAATATTCCTCCTGAGGATATGTCAAATTCAGCTGTTCTACCATGAATTGTGAAATCAACGCATTTTTAAAGTGGGAGACTTTAGGGGGTGCCCTAGCTTTCCACCTTTTAAGGATAAGGTTCCGTCCAATTAATATAATAGTATTTATGAGCTTGAAATTTTTCACGATTCCATGGAATTTTACTAAAAAGAAAATTTCACTAGATTTAGGGTAGTAATCTAGATATAGAACATTATTCACCCAGAAAATAATTTTTTGCCAAAACTGAAATGTTTTTGGACATTCCCAAAAACAATGCATTAAATCCGCCTGTATTGACCTACATCTAGGGCAGGTCAGCGGAGTTTTATACCATTTTGACAAAATACCTGGTGTAAGATTACTCATGAAGCTGATCTTTATCTGCGATTCCCGCCAAGATGTTGGTACCCATGATTGTGCGGTTATTTTTAAACTATCAATTATGATCTGATCATTAATATTTGACCATTTTGCCACAATACCATTGACCTGTATACAGGATGTTTTTTGGTTTAATAATTAATATAAAGGAGAGATTGCATATACACCAGCTGCATAGCTAGATATTCTATTATGCAATTCACCCAAAGTCCAATCTGAGCCATACTTTTGTAATAGTTCAAATATAAAATGCCTTACCTGAAGGTAAGCATAGAATTTGCGGGGAGAAAGGCCAAATTTGTTAGTCAGTTCTGCATAGGTTATAGATTGGCCATATATCCCACATATTTGGTAAATCCAATTTAGACCTTTAGCAGCCCACATTCTAAAAATCATATTTGTAATCCCCGGGCCGAAATTGGGGTTACCACAAATAGGGAGATATTGCAAGATATAAGGAGAGTAACCTAGTTCCGAACACAGTTTTTGCCAAGCCATTATGACATTCTTAAACATACTGGCATAAAAAATGCTTGATGGTAAAGATGTTAATGGACAATGTAGTGTCGCCTTTAAGCAGAATGGAGCCACAAGTTTGGATTCCCATATAATTGAGGTAATTTGATCTTTCTCTATTATCCAGTCTATGGCAAATATTGCCAAAGCAACTAAATTGTACATTTGTATATTCGGGAGCTAAACCGGCTGAATATTTTGAATTCATAAGATGATGTATCGCGATCCAGGGTTTAACTACCTTCCATAGAAATCTAGAACAGGCTTTGTTATATTTGGGCACATCCGCCTTATGAATAGGGAGCGGTATGTTTTGAAAAATATAAAATAATTTAGGAAAGAGAATAGTCTTAATTAAGACAACACGTGCTGATAGAGAAATAGGTAGGGAAACCCAATCCTCTAATTTTTTTCTTACAAAATTCCAAACACGGCTTATAGTTCAAGCTATACCATTCATTTGGATCTTTAGATAGCCTAAACCCTAAATATGTAATTTGGTCTACTTCTTGGAAAGGGTGTTTAATTCTAGCTATTGAGCTTCTATGTAGCCATATCAATTTAGATTTAAGTATATTAATCTTATAGCCCGAAATTAATCCAAACTGCCCAATTATATTCTGTAATTTCGGCAACGTAACTTGAAAGTTAGACAAGAATAACAGGAGGTCATCTGCATATAGTAGTAAGACCAATTTATTGTCTGTTACTGAAATACCCTCTAATTCCTGACGAAGCAATATAGCTAAGGGTTCTAAACAGATATTGAATAACAACGGCGAAAGAGGGCACCCTTGATGGGTCCCTCTTTGTAATGTGAACCGTTGAGAAATCATGTAATTGATGATAATGGCTGATGTAGGTCTACTATAAATAGAGCGAATACAATTGTGGAAGTGTCCAACCAAACCAAATTGTTCCAAAGAAAAAAACATATGGTCTCAGCTTATCCAATCAAAAGCCTTCTCGGCATCAACTTTTAGGATAGCTTCATCAGATGTTACCGACGATCTGGGATCCCTATGCTTATTCCATTAATATTCTAACAGTACTAAGAGTTTCCTTGTGTTCCTAGCCGGATTCCGGCCTGGCATGGTTCCTTCAACTTCTAATGTACATGATATACCTAGGAATTTTAAAGAATTTGTTACTGATTCTATTCAGAAGGCTTTGTCTGCATTTCCACCTTCTAATAAATGTAAAAGGTCTTTTAAAACTTCTCATAAAGTTGATGAAATTTCAAATGACCGACAACATAATGATTTATCCTCCTCTGATGAGGATCTATCTGATTCAGAAGATCCTTCCTCAGACATTGACACTGACAAATCTACTTATTTATTTAAAATAGAGTATATTCGTTCTTTGTTAAAAGAAGTGTTAATTACTTTGGATATTGAGGAAGCCAGTCCTCTTGACGTTAAGACTAGTAAATGTTTAAATGCTGTTTTTAAACCTCCTGTGGTTACTCCAGAGGTTTTTCCTATTCCTGATGCTATTTCTGATATTATTTCTACGGAATGGAATAAGCCAGGTACTCCTTTTATTCCTTCTTCAAGGTTTAAAAAATTGTATCCTTTACCAGCAATTTCTATAGAGTTTAGGGAAAAGATCCCCAAAGTTGATGGGGCTATTTCTACTCTTGCTAAACATACCACTATTCCTATGGAAGATAGTACTTCTTTTAAAGAACCTTTAGATAGGAAACTTGAATCTTATCTAAGGAAAGCCTATATATATTCAGGTCATCTTCTTAGGCCTGCAATTTCTTTGGCTGATGTTGCGGCTGCATCAACTTTTTGGTTGGAATTTAGCGTAACAAGAATTGTATTCTGACATATCTAGCATTGTTCGCTTACTGCAACATGCTAATCATTTTATTTGTGATGCCGTTTTTGATATTATCAAAATTGATGTTAGATCCATGTCTTTAGCTATTTTAGCTAGAAGAGCTTTGTGGCTTAAATCTTGGAATGCTGATATGACATCTAAGTCTAGATTATTATCTCTTTCTTTCCAAGTTAGTAATTTATTTGGTTCTCAGTTGGATTCTATTATTTCAACTGTTACTGGGGGAAAGGGAGTTTTTCTGCCTCAGGATAAAAAAACTAAGGGTAAATTCTGTCCAAAATCAATGGATTCAGAGCATTGTCTCTCAAGGGTATCGAATAGGATTCAGAGTAAGACCTCCTGTGAGAAGATTTTTTCTCTCACATATCCCAGCAAATCCAGTAAAAGCTCAGGCTTACCTGAAGTGTGTTTCAGACCTGGAGTCTTCAGGGGTAATCATGCCAGTTCCTTTTCAGGAACAAGGTCTGGGGTTTTATTCAAATCTATTCATTGTCCCAAAGAAGGAAAATTCATTCAGACCAGTTCTGGATCTGAAAATTTTGAATCGTTATGTAAAAGTACCAACTTTCAAGATGGTGACTATAAGGACTATTCTGCCTTTTGTTCAGCAAGGACATTATATGTCTACAATAGACTTGCAGGATGCATACCTTCATATTCAGATTCATCCAGAACATTATCAGTTCCTGAGATTCTCTTTTCTAGACAAGCATTACCAATTTGTTGCTCTTCCATTTGGCCTAGCAACACGCTCCAAGAATCTTTTCAAAGGTTCTAAGTGCCCTACTCTCTGTAATCAGAGAGCAGGGTATTGCGGTATTTCCTTATTTGGACGATATCTTGGTACTAGCTCAGTCTTTACGTTCTGCAGAATCTCACACAAATCAACTAGTGTTGTTTCTTCAAAGACATGGTTGGAGAATCAATTTACCAAAAAGTTTCTTGTTTCCTCAGACAAAGGTCACCTTTTTAGGTTTCCAGATAGATTCAGTGTCCATGACTCTGTCTCTAACAGACAAGACGTTTGAAATTGGTTGCAGCCTGTCGGCACCTTCAGTCTCAGTCATTCCCTTCAGTGGCTATGTGCATGGAAGTTTTAGGCCTCATGACTGCAGCATCGGATGCGATTCCTTTTGCTCATTTTCACATGAGACCTCTCCAGCTTTGTATGCTGAATCAATGGTGCAGGGATTATGCAAAGATATCACAATTAATATTGTTAAATCTCAATGTTCGACACTCTCTGACTTGGTGGCTAAATCACCTGCGTTTAATTCAAGGGGCTTCCTTTGTTCGGCCAACCTGGACTGTGATCACTACAGATGCAAGTCTTTCAGGTTGGGGAGCTGTTTGGGGATCTCTGACAGTGCAAGGGGTTTGGAAATCTCAAGAGGCGAGATTACCCATCAATATTTTAGAACAATTCTCAGAGCTCTTCAGTTTTGACCTCTGTTGAAGAGAGAACTGTTCATTTGCTTTCAGACAGACAATATCACAACTGTGGCATATATCAATCATCAGGGTGGGACTCACAGTCCCCAAGCTATGAAAGAAGTATCTCGGATACTTGCTTGGGTGGAATCCAGCTCCTGTCTAATCTCTGCGGTGCATATCCCAGGTGTAGACAATTGGGAGGCAGATTATCTCAGCCATCAGACTTTACATCCAGGGGAGTGGTCCCTCCATCCAGATGTGTTTTCTCAGATTGTTCAGATGTGGGGTCTTCCAGAGATAGATCTGATGGCCTCTCATCTAAACAAGAAACTTCCCAGATAACTGTCCAGGTCCTGGGATATTCAGGCGGAAGCAGTGGATGCACTGACACTTCCTTGGTGTTATCATCCTGCTTACATTTTCCCGCTGTGACAGACCCTTCTGTCAGGACTGAAGGAGTTAATTGTGTTTAGCTAAGAAACTAATTTCTAAAGACAGAGTTGCTGGCTCCAGCTATAATCTAATTAGTGCTAATTCTATTGTTTGATCACCTCCAGAGAGAAAACGCCTAAGTGATAAGAAGGGCCAAGAGTGTCTTGTGGTTGAAGTGTTTAAGTAATATAATTCTATTGTATCATGTCAAAGGGCTTGTTCCCTCCATGTAATGTACAACAGCCTTTCAACCCCCATCTGGGGGGGGGGGGTGTCAAACCTGTATAAATACTAGGCATCTAGCCTTTAATAAATGTCATTCTGTTTTAAACCTGAAAACTGGCTTGGTTGTGAATTGCTGATTCCCTATGCAGGACATTGTTCATCTGGTATTAACCTTGGTATCCTGTTGGTACCGTAACAATTGGTGGCAAGCGACGGAATGAACCTTATCGCCCAGAAGAGCAACTACACAAGCCAGTAACCTCAGGAAGAGGGGGATTATTACAATACTGACTAAGATGGAAAAGAGAAAAGTAAATTTTGCAGCTTTTAAAAACTTCCTGGAAACAGAAGGAGAGATTGATGGGTACCTTGCGGATTTTGAGAGGCAATGTGCACTACACAAGGTACCCGCAGAGGACTGGGTCACGATATTATCTGGAAAATTATCCGGCCGGGCCAGAGAGGCTTTTCGGGCCATTCCAGATGAGGAAGTCAGGGATTATAATACGGTAAAAGAGGCTCTGCTCTCCAGGTATGCGGTTACACCGGAGGCATACCGGAGGCGGTTCAGAGACACTGTTAAATTAGCTGGAGATTCCTACCTTGAGTGGGTATGTAAGGTGCACCGCACAGCAGCTCACTGGATAGCGGGGTGCCAAGCCATATCTGGGGAAGAGGTGCTGCAGCTATTCCTGTTGGAACATTGCTTCGACAAGTTACCCGCAGGAGTTCGAGAGTGGGTTCGGGACCGTAAACCCTCCACCCTGCAGGAAGCGGCTCGCTTGGCAGATGAGTATACGGATGCCCGCAAACTGGACACTGCTACCACTAAGCCCCCTGCTAGAGTGGAGTACAGACCCCCAGTCACCCCAGCAGCTGCCAGTTACCAAACCCCGGCGCACTGCTATACCACACGGCCTCCGGCCACGAACTACCCTCAGAGAGCCCTGTTCAATTTGCGGGGCTACTCACAACCGATTCGATGCTTTGGATGTAAGCAACTAGGGCACAAAAGACCAGAGTGTCCCCTAAACGCAGCGAACCAAGCGCAGTCCTGGAGAAGACCTGCCGGCGGAATCCCACGTAATCCTCAGCCTGCGGCCCGCTACGTAGAGGCGCAAGAATGCTGGAGCACCCTACATGAGGCAGACCTTGTGCAAGCTGCCCACCGGAATAACCGGCAACTGGTTAAAGTGAATGGGAAGAAGGTCAGTGGTCTACGGGATACTGGTGCTACCATGACCTTGCTTCAAAAGAACTTGGTGTCTGAGAAACAGTACACTGGAGACACTGTGGCTGTGAGGGTAGCAAGGGGCGATGTGTTCAGCCTACCTGTTGCCAGGGTACATTTGGATTGGGGAGTGGGCGCTAGACCTGTGAATGTGGGGGTCAAGAAGGACTTACCTGCTGATGTTCTTCTTGGAAATGACTTGGCCCCCCTTGTTTCTGCCTACGCTCCTATGGGTCCCGCTGATGTTAACTCTGTGACTACCCGTGCCCAGATCCATGCAGCAGAGACTGACCCACCTGCTGCTAAGCCCCAGGACGCTGAGCTCAGTAAATCTCTATCCAATATTGATATGTGGAGGTCCCGTTACAATGCGCTGATGAAGGAGAAGAGGAGCGCAGAGGAAAAAGCACGTTTAGAACGTGAATCTCTGCTAGACAAGCTGCACCGACAGACTGCAGAAAACACCAGCTTGAGAGTGGGACATGAAACCTTAAAGACAAACTTAGCGACACTTGAGGAGAAGCTGACGCTGGCTCATAGTGAGGTGCAGCAACTCAAGGGCACCCTATGTCAGTATGAAGGGATTGTGGATACCTATAAAGAGCAGGTACAGAAAACTTGTAAAGAAGCTGATGGGATTTTGAAGGACTGTTTAGCCCTAGTCTGGGCACTGAGGAAGTTGAACCCTTCTTTGTATGGACAGGAATTCTCTCTCATAACGGGAATACAGATGGATTGTCCTGGCAAACTGACATGCCTACCACCTCCTAGTCCGGTCATCCCCAGGTTGACCCGCCAAAGGGTCAAGCCGGGTCTGCCGGAGTGTTCCACAACGGGGGAGATATGTGACAGACCCTTCTGTCAGGACTGAAGGAGTTAATTGTGTTTAGCTAAGAAACTAATTTCTAAAGACAGAGTTGCTGGCTCCAGCTATAATCTAATTAGTGCTAAGCATTCTATTGTTTGATCACCTCCAGAGAGAAAACGCCTAAGTGATAAGAAGGGCCAAGAGTGTCTTGTGGTTGAAGTGTTTAAGTAATATAATTCTATTGTATCATGTCAAAGGGCTTGTTCCCTCCATGTAATGTACAACAGCCTTTCAACCCCCATCTGGGGGGTGTCAAACCTGTATAAATACTAGGCATCTAGCCTTTAATAAATGTCATTCTGTTTTAAACCTGAAAACTGGCTTGGTTGTGAATTGCTGATTCCCTATGCAGGACATTGTTCATCTGGTATTAACCTTGGTATCCTGTTGGTACCGTAACACCCGCCTCTAGTTCTTCTTCCAAGAGTGATCTCCTAAATCATCATGGAACAATCGTTTGTGTTGCTGGTGGCTCCAGCATGGCCACACAGGTTTTGGTATGCGGATCTTGTTCGGATGTCCAGTTGCCAACTTAACTTCCGTTAAGGCCGGACCTACTGTCTCAAGGTCCATTTTTCCATCAGGCTCTCAAATCATTAAATTTGAAGGTATGGAAATTGAACGCTTAGTGCTAAGTCATAGAGGTTTCTCTGACTCAGTGAAATAATACTATGTTACAAGCTCGTAAATCTGTCTCCGGGAAGATTTATTATTGAGTTTGGAAGACCTACATTTCATGGTGTTCTTCTCATAAATTTTCTTGGCATTCTTTTAGAATTCCTAGAATTTTACAGTTTCTTCAGGATGGTTTTAATAAGGGTTTGTCTGTAAGTTCCTTAAAGGGACAAATCTCTGCTCTTTCTGTTTTATTTCACAGAAAGATTGCTAAACTTCCTGATATTCACTGTTTTGTACAGGCTTTAGTTCATATTTAGCCTGTCATTAAATCAATTTCTCCACCTTGGAGTCTTAATTTGGTTTTGAAGGCATTACAGGCTCCTCCATTTGAGCCTATGGCCCCAAGTTATCAAGGTCTGTTGGACCTGATCCGACAGTGCGGATCAGGTCCGACAGACCTCGCTGAATACGGCAAGCAATACGCTTGCCGTATTCAGCATTGCACCAGCAGCTCACAAGAGCTTCTGGTGCAACGCCGCCCCATGCAGACTCACAGCCAATAGGCCGCCAGCAGGGGGTGTCAATCAACCCGATTGTACTCGATCGGGTTGATTTCCGGCGATGTCTGTCCGCCTGCTCAGAGCAGGCGGACAGGTTATGGAGCAGCGGTCTTTGTGACCGCTGCTTCATAACTGCTGTTACTGGCGAGCCTGCAGGCTCGCCAGAAACACGGGGCATCAAGCTCCATTCTGAGCTTGATAAATATGCTCCTATGCATTCTTTAGACATTAAACTTCTTTCTTGGAAAGTGTTGTTCCTTTTGGCTATCTTTACTGCTAGAAGAGTTTCTGAGCTATCTGCTCTTTCTAGTGAATCTCCTTTTCTGATTTTTCATCAGGATTAGGCGGTTTTGCGGACTTCATTAAAATTTTTTACCTAAGGTTGTGAATTCTAAGAACATTAGTAGAGAAATTGTTGTCCCTTCCTTGTGTCCTAATCCTAAGAATTCTTTGGAAAGATCCTTACATTCTTTGGATGTGGTGAGAGCTTTGAAATATTATGTTGAAGCTACTAAAGATTTCAGGAAGACTTCTAGTCTATTTGTTATGTTTTCTGGTCATAGGAAAGGTCAGAAGGCTTCTGCTATTTCCTTGGCTTCTTGGTTAAAGCTTTTGATTCTTCAAGCTTATTTGGAGTCGGGTAGATCAGTCTAAACTTCGTGGGCTTTTAAGAATGAAGCTTCAGTTGATCAGATTTGCAAAGAGGCAACGTGGTCCTCTTTGCATACATTTACTAAATTCTACCGTTTTTATGTATTTGCTTCTTCAGAAGCAGTCTTTGGTAGAAAAGTTCTTCAGGCAGCTGTTTCAGTTTGATTCTTCTGCTGATGTTTTAAGTTTTTCTTGTCATTAAAGAATAAACTTATAATTTGGGTTGTGGATTATTTTTTCAGCGGAAAATGGCTGTTTTTTTATTTTATCCCTCCCTCTCTAGTGACTCTTGCATGGAGTTCCACATCTTGGGTATTGATATCCCATATGTCACTAGCTCATGGACTCTTGCCAATTACATGAAAGAAAACATAATTTATGTAAGAATTTACCTGATCAAATTAATTTCTTTAATATTGGCAAGAGTCCATGAGGCCCACCCTTTTTATGGTGGTTATGATTTTTTGTATAAAGCACAATTATTTCCAAATTCCTTCGTTGATGCTTTTTACTCCTTTCCTTATCACCCCACTACTTGGCTATTCGTTAAACTGAATTGTGGGTGTGGTGAGGGGTGAATTTATAGGCATTTTGAGGTTTGGGAAACTTTGCCCCTCCTGGTAGGATTGTATATCCCATACATCACTAGCTCATGGACTCTTGCCAATATGAAAGAAATGAATTTATCAGGTAAATTATTACATAAATTATGTTTTTCTGTATATGAAATGTGATGGTCCGGAAAACATCTAGGCATGGATAAAAAATAGATTGTTCTTCTTGCCTGGCACTCAAGGTGTCTGTAAATGAGGCAGCTATAGCTTATATTAGATAATTTTGATGTTTTAGCCTAATTTTTCACTCACATGTGATTACTTTTATAATGTTTGCCCTGTGTGACATGTTATAGCCACGTCCAAATAACTATTGTTTACTGTGTAAAAGGTTATGTTGAAGATACAAATCTGCTGGTTATTTATTGCAATAGCTGGGTCAGTATCTAAATGTAGAAAAAAATATTGTGTAAATCACCTGGTCTGCTGTACAAAGTGGCTGACTGGCTTATTTTTCTCCCTGCTACCGTTTGCAAGGGATGTGAAATCTGTTAACGTGTGATGCACTTGTCAGTCCTTGAGAGGAGGGGAAGTGTAGGCATTCTTATGCAGTGTGTAAAACATCATTGCCTCACGCTTTGCAGGGGACCAAGGGACCTAGTGACACTACAGTCCAAATGTGTTTCATTATATAGATAAAGCACTGCAATTTAAAAACACGCTTTCAAATTTACTTCCATTATCAAAACATGCAAATTATTTTTATATGCACATTTTCTGAGGCTCCAGCTCCTACTGAGCATGTGCAAACGTGTACAGTATATACAGATATGCATTTTGTGATTGGCTGATGGCTGACACATAATACATAATGTATCAGCAGTTGTTTATGAGCATTTCAAAAAAGTTCTACCCGTAAAATCCACAACAAATGAATCCCATTAATGCAGTCCACATTAAACTTAGCTTTGTTCACACTTTGTGCCTATCATAGTTATATATTAGTTTTGTATAACATGGCTAAAACACATTCTAAGGCTGTCAGCTTTTCTGCCATACTTTAAAGGATATTAAACTGATGACTGAGGGCATTTATTTCTTGTTCTCTTTATATTGTAGGAATAGTAATTCTACTATCAAAGGCTCTTTGTGGTTTAATATATATTGAGGTCACTTAAGGGAAATTGCTGAAAAACTGGTCAGGTAGTCTTCAATTACCATTATCTTTATCTATCTATTTTATTGTCTAAGAGTAGTCCCTTATGCTAATTAAGGTTCCATTAAATTGTTACATCAAACTGAAGTTTGTCAAGTATTAAAAGGCTTAGAAATGTATTTAATATACTTGTAATTGTATAAGCTTTATTTGTATGTTTACATCTTTTTGATAAAATAATTCTCATGGAATCTCTATCATAGTATGTATGACTGTCTATTTAGGTTGCAACTTGAGGTTAGCGTCACTGTAATGTCCTTGTTATCATCATAAAAACACATAAAAATAAGACCCAGTTCAACTTAACTGTCCCAAATTGTCAACATAATTCTTCATTATATACAGAAATATTGTTGTTCTAATAGAACAAATGGTATATTGCAATATATACAAAGTGCTCCACATTTGTGGATTTTTTTATTTATTTTTTTAAATAAAATTTTGTGTATTACCTTAAATTGCTTTCCTCCCATTGTTTTCATTTGGATAGGGGGCCCCATTTTGTCATCCTGCCTTGGACCCCACAATGGCTAGGGCTGGCCCTGATTGAAAAAAAGAACCTCAGTGATATAGAAGAATAAGGGTATAAACACAGTCACCAAAATGTCCACTGGTAGCAAAGCACTGCTCTGAAAATAATGTAAATAATACTCTGTCTTATTCAGGCAAAAAAAAAAAACTAACACCTGCGATCGCGGAAACAAAAGTTCCGTAACGCAGTCCCATTGATGTCTATGGGGAAATAAAAATACTGTTCAAACCTAACACATGAGGTTAGAGAGAAAATTAGACAACACTTGTCTGACATAAAAAGATCTCACCAATCGTCAGAACTAGCCAAACATTTCATTACACAATACAACAGTAAGAACAACACCATGAAATGAATGGTAATTGAAAGGGTCAAACTACCCACCCGTGGAGGTGACATAGTCAAATTACTCCACAAGAGGGAAGCATTCTGGATATTTACCCTTTCTACCCATACACCCTATGGGCTATAACTCAGTATTTGATATCATAAACTACTGGGAATAAATTTACCATTCTTATACAGATATACTGTATGTCCTGTATTAGGATAGACCTTTGATATATTTTGCTTTTGCCTATGATGGATTTATCTATCTATTTATCTATCCATTTATACTGTGCTCCAGTGGTTCTAGAATAGTATCCCTGCTACTTGCAATTTTTTATATCCCTATCCATAGTCTATTTTTGCGCACATGATTGTACAATAATTTGTTCACAATCCATTTGTGATAACATACTCCGCAAATAGGACAATGACATAGCACCTTTATTGTAATAATATGCATTTTTGAGACACATCTCTTGCCCCTCACAGCATAAAGTCTATCGGCTAGATTTAGAGTTTGGCGGTAGCCATGAAAACCAGCGTTAGAGGCTCCTAACGCTGGTTTTAGGCTATCTCCGGTATTTGGAGTCACTCAAAAAAGGGTCTAACGCTCACTTTTCAGCCGCGACTTTTCCATACCGCAGATCCCCTTACGTCAATTGCGTATCCTATCTTTTCAATGGGATTTTTCTAACTCCGGTATTTAGAGTCGTGTCTGAAGTGAGCGTTAGAAATCTAACGACAAGACTCCAGCCGCAGAAAAAAGTCAGTAGTTAAGAGCTTTCTGGGCTAACGCCGGTTCATAAAGCTCTTAACTACTGTACTCTAAAGTACACTAACACCCATACCAATCAGATTGAGCTCGCATTCTATTGGCTGATCGGAACAGCCAATAGAATGCGAGCTCAATCTGATTGGCTGATTGGATCAGCCAATCGGATTGAACTTGATTCTGATTGGCTGATTCCATCAGCCAATCAGAATATTCCTACCTTAATTCCGATTGGCTGATAGAATCCTATCAGCCAATCGGAATTCGAGGGACGCCATCTTGGATGACGTCCCTTAAAGGAACCGTCATTCTTCAGTTGGACGTCGCCGGATGAAGATGGGTCCGCGGTGGATGGAGCTGGTCCTCATCGTATGAAGAGAGAAGATGCCGCTTGGAAGATGATGGTTGCCGGTCCGGATCTACTCTTCTTTCCGGATAGGATGAAGACTTTGGAGCCTCTTCTGGACCTCTTCAGCCGCCGGAAGATGGATCGCCAGCCCCCACTTGGGTTGGATGAAGATTTTGGAGCCAGGACGGATCGGTGAACCTGGTATGGTGAAGACAAGGTAGGATGATCTTCAGGGGCTTAGTGTTAGGTTTATTTAAGGGGGGTTTGGGTTAGATTAGGGGTATGTGGGTGGTGGGTTGTAATGTTGGGGGGGGTATTGTATGTTTTTTTTTACAGGCAAAAGAGCTGAACTTCTTGGGGCATGCCCCGCAAAGGGCCCTGTTCAGGGCTGGTAAGGTAAAAGAGCTTTGAACTTTAGTAATTTAGAATAGGGTAGGGCATTTTTTATTTTGGGGGGCTTTGTTATTTTATTAGGGGGCTTAGAGTAGGTGTAATTAGTTTAAAATTGTTGTAAGATTTTCCTTATGTTTGTAAATATTTTTTTATTTTTTGTAACTTAGTTCTTTTTTATTTTTTGTACTTTAGTTAGTTTATTTCATTGTAGTTATTTGTAGATATTGTATTTAATTAATGTATTGATAGTGTAGTGTTAGGTTTAATTGTAGGTAATTGTAGATATTTTATTTAATTAATTTAATGATAGTGTAGTGTTAGGTTTAATTGTAACTTAGGTTAGGATTTATTTTACAGGTAATTTTGTTATTATTTTAACTAGGTAACTATTAAATAGTTATTAACTATTTAATAGCTATTGTACCTGGTTAAAATAATTACAAAGTTACCTGTAAAATAAATATTAATCCTAAAATAGCTATAATATAATTATAATTTATAGTGTAGCTATATTAGGATTTATTTTACAGGTAATAATTTAGCTTTAAATAGGAATAATTTATTTAATAAGAGATAATTAATTTCGTTAGATGTAAATTATATTTAACTTAGGTGGGTGTTAGCGATGGGGTTAGACTTAGCTTTAGGGGTTAATACATTTATTAGAATAGCGGTGAGCTCCAGTCGGCAGATTAGGGGTTAATAATTTAAGTTAGGTGTTGGCGATGTTAGGGAGGGCAGATTAGGGGTTAATACTATTTATTATAGGGTTAGTGAGGCGGATTAGGGGTTAATAACTTTATTATAGTATCGCTCAGGTCCGGTCGGCAGATTAGGGGTTAATAAGTGTAGGCAGGTGGAGGCGACGTTGTGGGGGGCAGATTAGGGGTTAATAAATATAATATAGGGGTCGGCGATGTTAGGGCAGCAGATTAGGGGTACATAGGGATAATGTAAGTAGCGGCGGTTTACGGAGCGGCAGATTAGGGGTTAATAATAATATGCAGGGGTCAGCAATAGCGGGGGCAGCAGATTAGGGGTTAATAAGTGTAAGGTTAGGGGTGTTTAGACTCGGGGTACATGTTAGAGTGTTAGGTGCAGGCGTAGGAAGTGTTTCCGCTTAGCAAACAATGGGGCTGCGTTAGGAGCTGAACGCGGCTTTTTTGCAGGTGTTAGGTTTTTTTTCAGCTCAAACAGCCCCATTGTTTCCTATGGGGGAATCGTGCACGAGCACGTTTTTGAGGCTGGCCGCGTCCGTAAGCAACTCTGGTATCGAGAGTTGAAGCTGCGTTAAATATGCTCTACGCTCCTTTTTTGGAGCCTAACGCAGCCTTTATGTGGACTCTCAATACCAGAGTTATTTTTATGGTGCGGCCAGAAAAAAGCCGGCGTTAGCTACGCGGGTCCTTACCAACAAAACTCTAAATCTAGCTGTATGATTATACTATTTATCTAACCTTGTAGACTGACTGTATTATGACATCAAGTTATTTGATCATATTATTAAGGTTAGTCAATTAGTGACTACTAGTCCTAAAGCCAGTTTACACTGACCATTTTTTGCAGTACAGCGGTCCCACCCCTTGCTCCATCCCCCTCTCTTTTGTGCTCTCTCCCCTTCTCTTTTGTGCTCTCTCCCCCTTTCTTTTGCGCTCTCTCTCGCTCCACCTCTCTTTTGCTCTTTCTCCCCCCACTCTTTTTGTATGTGTATGTGTGTGTGTGTGTGTATGTAAGTGTGTATGTGTATTTGTGTGCGTGTATATGTGTGTATATGTGTATGTGTGTTTGTATGTGTATGCAGGACCGGCCTTAGGGCAAGGTGAGCGAGGCGGTCGCAAACTGTATTTGTTTAAACCATTACTCTGCCCTTTTTATTATTTATTTTTGTGGCAGCATGTTTTTTGCCAGGGAACTCAGGTGGCAGTTAGCATGAAACAATCTGATTGATTAAAGTATTATATTATAATTCTCCCATCTATCATCTCCTTGCATGAATAAGAGGGTGGTTACTGGTGAAGGGGCTGGTTTTAAGCAGAAGAGCAGGGTGAAGAGTCTAGAGTGCACAAGTAGTGCTAGTACCAAGTGTGGGGGCGATTTGTTTGGTTTTAAAAGGTAAGATAAAATTGTTGTTTGTATTTGAGTTCTACATGAGGGCATTTTAATTTTACATAATTCTGGGGGGAATAAATGCTATATAGAGTAACATATAACTGTTTTTCTGGGCAATATACCATAAATTATTCCAATATGAAATACTCTAGATTTGCATGCAATATACAGAAATGTTTTTGAGTTTATATATGTATTGCTTTGTTTTTCAGGGAAATTAATTACTTTCTTACGGCTAGATTACGAGTTTGCGGTATGAGTAAAAAAGCAGCATTAAGGCTCATAACGCTGCTTTTTCACTCCCGCTGGTATTACGAACCTTGCAGGTTTTGGGGCACCGCACACTTTTTTGGCCGTACCGGCAATTTGCGTAAAGTCTTTTTTCAATGGGACTTCCATAGCGCAAATATTACAAGCTTTTTCTGGGAGGCCAAAAAGTGAGCGGTACAGCCTATCCTGCAAGATTCGTAACGCAATCTAAAGTCAGTAGTTATGAGTTTTACGCTACAAAGCTGTAGCATAAAACTCATAACTAAAGTGTTAAAAAGTACACTAACACCCATAAACTACCTATTAACCCCTAAATTGAGGTCCTCCCACATCGCAAACACTAAAATAAAATTATTAACCCCTAATCTGCCGCTCCGGACATCGCCGCCACTAGAATAAACATGTTAACCCCCAAACCGCCGCACTCCCGCCTCGCAAACACTAGTGAAATATTATTAACCCCTAATCTGCCACCTCTAACATCGCCGCCACCTACCTACATTTATTAACCCCTAATCTGCTGCCCCAACGTCGCCGCCACTATACTAAATTTATTAACCCCTAAACCTAAGTCTAACCCTAACCCTAACACCCCCTAACTTAAATATAATTAAAATAAATCTAAATAAAAATTCCTATCATTACCTAAATAATTCCTATTTAAAACTAAATACTTACCTGTAAAATAAACCCTAAGCTAGCTACAATATAACTAATAGTTGCATTTTAGCTAGCTTAGGGTTTATTTTTATTTTACAGGCAAGTTTGTATTTATTTTAACTAGGTAGAATAGTTACTAAATAGTTATTAACTATTTACTAACTACCTAGCTAAAATACATACAAATTGACCTGTAAAATAAAACCTAACCTGAGTTACACTAACACCTAACCTTACACTTCAATTAAATCAATTACCTAAATTAAATACAATTACCTAAATTACAAAAAAACAAACAAACACTACATTACACAAAATAAAAAAAGAAATGATGAGATATTTAAACTAATTACACCTAATCTAATAGCCCTATCAAAATAAAAAAGCCCCCCGAAAATAAAAAAAACGCTAGCCTAAACTAAACTACCAATAGCCCTTAAAAGGGCCTTTTGCGGGGCATTGCCCCAAAGAAATCAGCTCTTTTACCTGTAAAAAAAAATACAAACAACCCCCCAAAAGTAAAACCCACTACCCACACAACCAACCCCCCAAATAAAATCCTAACTAAAAAAACCTAAGCTCCCCATTGCCCTGAAAAGGGCATTTGTATAGGCATTGCCCTTAAAAGGGCATTTAGCTCTTTTTCAGCCCAAAAACCCTAATCTAAAACTAAAACCCACCCAATAAACCCTTAAAAAAACCTAACACTAACCCCCGAAGATCCACTTACAGTTTTGAAGACTGGACATCCATCCTCAACGAAGACGGGAGAAGTCCTCATCGAAGCGGCAAGAAGTCCTCAACGAAGCCGGGAGAAGTCTTCATCCAAGCCAGCAGAAGTGGTCCTCCAGACAGGCAAAATACTTCCTCCAGACAGCATCTTCTATCTTTATCCATTCGGCGCGGAGCGGGTCCATCTTCAAGACATCCAGTGTGGAGCATCCTCTTCTTCCGACGACTAACGACGAATGAAGGTTCCTTTAAATGACGTCATCCAAGATGGAGTCCCTTGAATTCCGATTGGCTGATAGAATTCTATCGGCCAATCGGAATTAAAGGTTAAAAAATCCTATTGGCTCATTGGATCAGCCAATAGGATTGAGCTTCGATCCTATTGGCTGATCCAATCAGCCAATAGGATTGAGCTCACATTCTATTGGCTGTTCCAATCAGCCACTAGAATGCGAGCTCAATCCTATTGGCTGATCGGATCAGCCAATAGGATTGAAGCTCAATCCTATTGGCTGATTGCATCAGCCAATAGTATTTTTTCACCTTTAATTCCGATTGGGGGTTGAGGACTTCTTGCCACTTCGCTGAGGACTTCTCCCATCTTCGTTGATGATGGATGTCCAGTCTTCAAAACTGTAAGTGGATCTTCAAGGGTTTATTGGGTGGGTTTTAGATTTAGATTAGGGTTTAGGCAACTGAAAAAGAGCTAAATGCACTTTTAAGGGCAATGCCCATCCAAATGCCCTTTCAGGGCAATGGGGAGCTTAGGTTTTTTTAGTTAGGATTTTATTTGGGGGTTTGGTTGTGTGGGTGGTGGGTTTTACTGTTGGGGGGGGGTTGTTAGTAATTTTTTTTTACAGGTAAAAGAGCTGATTTATTTGGGACAATGCCCCACAAAAGGCCCTTTTAAGGGCTAATGGTAGTTTAGTTTAGGCTAGGGTTTTTTTTTATTTTGGGGGGCCTTTTTTATTTTGATAGGGCTATTAGATTAGGTGTAATTAGTTTAAATATCTGATAATTTATTTTTTTATTTTGTGTAATTTAGTGTTTTTTTGTTGCAATTTAGGTAATTGTATTTAATTTAGGTAATTGATTTAATTTTAGTGTAATGTTAGGTGTTAGTGTAACTCAGGTTAGGTTTTATTTTACAGGTAAATTTGTATTTAGTTTAACTATGTAGTTAGTAAATAGTTAATAACTATTTAGTAACTATTGTACCTAGTTAAAATAAATACAAACTTGCCTGTAAAATAAAAATAAACCCTAAGCTAGCTACAATGTAACTATTAGTTATATTGTATCTAGCTTAGGGTTTATTTTATAGGTACGTATTTAGTTTTAAATAGGAATTATTTAGTTATTAATAGTAGGTTTTATTTAGATTTATTTTAATTATATTTAAGTTAGGGGGTGTTAGGGTTAGGGTTAGACTTAGGTTTAGAGGTTAATAAATTTAGTATAGTGGCAGCGACGTTGGGGGAGACAGATTAGGGGTTAATAAATATAGCTGGTGGCGGCTATGTTAGGGACGGCAGATTAGGGGTTAATAATATTTAACTAGTGTTTGCGATGCGGGAGTGCGGCGGTTTAGGGGTTAATATGTTTATTATAGTGGCGGCGATGTCCGGAGTGGCAGATTAGGGGTCAATAAGTATAATGTAGGTTTCGGCGATGTCGGGGGCGGCAGATTAGGGGTTAATAAGTGTTAGATTAGGGGTTCATGTTAGGGTGTTAGGTGTAAATATAAATTTAGTTTCCCCATAGGAATCAATGGGGCTGCGTTACGGAGCGTTACGATAATTTATTGTAGGTGTTAGGCTTTTTTACAGCCCCATTGACTTAAGCAGCGCTGGTATTGGAGTGCGGTACGGAGCACAATTTTGCTCTACGCTCAATTCTTGCCTGTTAATACCGGGTTTATGAAAACCTGTAATAACAGCGCTGTAGGTAAGTGAGCGGTGACAATAACGTGCAAGTTAATACCGCACCCCTCAAACTGCAAAACTTGTAATCTAGCCGTTAGGAAATAGGACTGGATTTGTTTTTATATATATATAAAAAAAAAATCATTTTCTGTATATGAAATGTGATGGTCCGGAAAACATCTACGCATGGATAAAGAATAGATTGTTCTTCTTGCCTGGCACTCAAGGTGTCTGTAAATGAGGCAGCTATAGCTTATATTAGATAATTTTATGTTTTAGCCTAATTTTTCACTCACATGTGCTTACTTTTATAATGTTTGCCCTGTGTGACATGTTATAGCCACGTCCAAATAACTATTGTTTACTGTGTAAAAGGTTATGTTGAGGATACAAATCTGCTTTGTATTTATTGCAATAGCTGGGTCAGTATCTAAATGTAGAAAAAAATATTGTGTAAATCACCTGGTCTGCTGTACAAAGTGGCTGACTGGCTTATTTTTCTCCCTGCTACCGTTTGCAAGGGCTGTGAAATCTGTTAACGTGTGATGCACTTGTCAGTCCTTGAGAGGAGGGGAAGTGTAGGCATTCTTATGCAGTGTGTAAAACATCATTGCCTCACGCTTTGCAGGGGACCAAGGGACCTAGTGACACTTTTCATTATATAGATAAAGCACTGCAATTTAAAAACACGCTTTCCAATTTACTTCCATTATCAAAACATGCAAATTATTTTTATATGCACATTTTCTGAGGCTCCAGCTCCTACTGAGCATGTGCAAACGTGTACAGTATATACAGATATGCATTTTGTGATTGGCTGATGGCTGACACATAATACATAATGTATCAGCAGCTGTTTATGAGCATTTCAAAAAAATTCTACTCGTAAAATCCACAACAAATGAATCCCTTTAATGCAGTCCAAATGAAACTTAGCTTTGTTCACACTTTGTGCCTATCATAGTTATATATTAGTTTTGTATAACATGGCTAAAACACGTTCTAAGGCTGTCAGCTTTTCTGCCATACTTTAAAGGATATTAAACTGATGACTGAGGGCATTTATTTCTTGTTCTCTTTATATTGTAGGAATAGTAATTCCACTATCAAAGGCTCTTTGTGGTTTAATATATATTGAGGTCACTTAAGGGAAATTGCTGAAAAACTGGTCAGGTAGTCTTCAATTACCATTATCTTTATCTATCTATTTTGTTGTCTAATAGTAGTCCCTTATGCTAATTAAGGTTCCATTAAAATGTTAAATCAAACTGAAGTTTGTCAAGTATTAAAAGGCTTAGAAATGTATTTAATATACTTGTAATTGTATAAGCTTTATTTTTATTTTTACATCTTTTTGATAAAATAATTCTCATGGAATCTCTATCATAGTATGTATGACTGTCTATTTGGGTTGCAACTTGAGGTTAGCGTCACTGTAATGTCCTTGTTATCATCATAAAAACACATAAAAATAAGACCCAGTTCAACTTAACTGTCCCAAATTGTCAACATAATTCTTCATTATATACAGAAATATTGTTGTTCTAATAGAACATATGGTATATTGCAATATATACAAAGTGCTCCACATTTGTGTATTCTTTTTTTTTTAATAAAATTGTGTGTATTACCTTAAATTGCTTTTCTCCCATTGTTTTCATTTGGATAGGGGGCCCCATTTTGTCATCCTGCCTTGGACCCCACAATGGCTAGGGCTGGCCCTGGTTGAAAAAAAGAACCTCAGTGATATAGAGGAATAAGGGTATAAACACAGTCACCAAAATGTCTACTGGTAGCAAAGCACTGCTCTGAAAATAATGTAAAACATTCAGGCAGAACATCGATCAGCCAATCTCTCCTTTCAGGGGCATTGATCAGGATTGCAGCTGCACATTCACGTATGGGTTTCCTTTCCATATACACTGTATAAGGACATGCATTTGATTTTAGTAATCAAAACTTATTGTGTGGAATTTTCAAAGGGACAGTTTACCCAAATAATTTCTCTCCTTAAATTTGTTCCCAATGAACTATTTCACCTGATGGAGTGGATTCAATTGTGTACAAATAGCTCCTTAGCTTTTACATTGGCATTTGAAAAAGATGATTTAGCCTGTAGTATCCCTACATATACTGAAAGTTTATGTACCTAGGTAATAGGCTATTAAAAAACTATCACCTAGATTATGAGTTTTGAGCGCTAAAGAGAATTTAACGAACGCAACCAAAGTTATTTTATTTAATTTCCTATAGCGCTGCCATTACAAGTTTTCAAACATACGCCTTTTGCGTGCGATATGGTTGCGTTGAGCTCCATACCGCACACAATCAAAGCGCTGCTGAGACGTGCTCGTGCACGATTTCCACATAGACCTCAATGGGGAGAGCCGGCAAAAAAAAAACCTAACACCTGCGATCACGGAAACAAAAGTTCCGTAACGCAGCCCCATTGATGTCTATGGGGAAATAAAAATACTGTTTAAACCTAACACCCTGACACAAACCCTGAGTCTAAACACCCCTAATCTGCTGCCCCCAACATCGCTGACGCCTGCTTACAGTTATTAAACCCTAATCTGCCACTCCCGATATCGCCGCTACCTAAATAAAATTATTAACCCCTAATCTGCCGATCCCGATATCGCTGCCACTATACTACATTTATTAACCCCTAAACTGCCAGCCCCCCACATCGCAACAAGCTAAATTAAACTATACTAACCCCTAAACCTAACCCTAATGTAACCCTAACCCTAACCCTAACGTAACCTAACGTATCCCTAAACCTAACCGTAACACCTTCTAACTTTAACATAATAAAAATATAGCTTAACTAAATTTACAATTATTAACTAAATAAACCTATTAACCCCTAAACTGCCAGCCCCCCAACATTGCAACAAGCTAAATTAAACTATATTAACCCCTAAACCTAACCTTAACCCTAAACCTAACCATAACCCCCCTAATTTTAAATAAATTAAATTAGATCTAAATTAAATTTACTATATACTGGAAACTCTGTGACAGAGAACCTATAGGAGGTGCTTATTTAACAGGTGGTATAGATGGTCCTAATGTAAAAAAACCCATAAAAAATTATAAAAGCAAAACTAAAATACAGAATTAATACATAAATTGTTAAAATCAAATATAAACTTAATTAAAAGGGTTGTGATAATAGGTATCTAAAAAAAATCAAACAAAATGTATATATATATATGAATATACACACATTGCACTGGATGGTATCCAGTATAAGCAGTGCAAATAAAGTCCCAAAAAATGTCAGTCTGGGAAAGGAGTAAATGGAAAAGGCAGCTCTCGGTCTTCACTTCACAAGTGATGTAATTTTCTTAGATGGACAACTGTAAAAAACAGAAACAGAGGCGCCACATGTGTAGATCAATGGATACCCAAACACAAATCTGGACAAGATACAGGGTACTCACAAGCGTGAAGGCACTCTCTTGTGCCTATTAGAGACAGGCTGGTATTCTGAACAGCAAACCAGCTGGCTGTGTGAACGAATCCCGGTCGAGATGTCCTGGAGAGGTGGATATCCTGGAAGGCAGTCCTTGCCTAGATGGTTTCCTATAGGTTGGAACAAGGGAGAAAGGCTAAACAGCCTTTGGGTTACTTAGAAGAGAGATTGATACACACACCAATCTATCAATCTCTCTTCTAAGTAACCCAAAGGCTGTTTAGCCTTTCTCCCTTGTTCCAACCTATAGGAAACCATCTAGGCAAGGACTGCCTTCCAGGATATCCACCTCTCCAGGACATCTCGACGGGGATTCGTTCACACAGCCAGCTGGTTTGCTGTTCAGAATACCAGCCTGTCTCTAATAGGCACAAGAGAGTGCCTTCACGCTTGTGAGTACCCTGTATCTTGTCCAGATTTGTGTTTGGGTATCCATTGATCTACACATGTGGCGCCTCTGTTTCTGTTTTTTACAGTTGTCCATCTAAATTAAATTTACAATTAGTAACTAAATAATACTTACCTGGAAAATAAAATCTAAGCTAGCTACAATATAACTAATAGTTGTATTGTAGCTAGCTTAGGTTTTATTTTTATTTCACAGGTAAGTTTGTATTTATTTTAACTAGGTAGACTAGTTAGTAAATAGTTATTAACTATTTACTAACTATATAGTTAAAATAAATACACACTTACCTGTGAAATAAAACCTAACCTGCCTTACACGAAAACCTACCATTACAAAAAATAAAAAAAACTACCATTACAAAAAAAAACAACATGAAATTATCCAAAATTCGCCAGCTGGATGAAGATAGAAGAGGCCGCCTGGATGAAGACTTTTTGCCTCATGGATGAAGACTTTTTTGTCGCATGGATGATGACTTTGCCGGCTGGATGAAGATCCTTCAAGCAGGATTTCAACAACTGTAAGTGGATCGTCGGGGGTTAGTGTTAGGTTTTTTTTAAGGTTTGTTTGAGTTTTTTTTTTTTTTAGTTTATGATAGTTGATGATACAAATGCCCTTTTCAGGGCAATGGTTAGCTAAGGTTATTTTAGATGTTTTTTTTATTTGGGGGGGTTGGTTGGGTGGTGGGTTTTACTGTTGGGAGTGTTTGTATTTTTTTTATGGGTAAAAGAGCTGATATCTTTGGGGCAATGCCCCACAAAAGGCCCTTTTAAGGGCCATTGGTAGTTTATTATAGGCTAGGGTTTTTGTTATTTTGGGGGGCTTTTTTTGATAGGGCTATTAGATTAGATGTAATTCTTTTTTATATTTGATTATTTGTTTATTTTTTGTAATTTAGTGTTTGTTTATTTTTGTAATTTAGTTATTTTTGTATTTTTTTTTAGTGTTAGGATTTTTTTTATTGGTAGTTTAGTTTTATTTAATTGGTAGTTAGTTTAATTTTAGTTCAATAATTATAATAGTTTAATTGTTAGTTTAAAATTATTTTTTTTAATTTGACAGGTAAGTTTTAATTTAAATTTAGATAGGGAAATTGTAATTTTAATATAAAGTTAGAGGGTCGTTAGGTTTAGGGGTTACTAGTTTAAATTAGTTTATTTTGTTGTGGGTGCTTTTGGTTTAGGGGTTAATTGTTTATTTTAGTATATTTAGTTTTGGGGGGCTTGCGGTTTAGGGGTTAATAGGTTTATCATAGCGGCAGTGTGGGTGGACAGCAGATTAGGGGTTAATTATGTTTAAAAAGTGTTTGTGATGTGGGAGGGCGGCGGTTTAGGGGTTAATAAGTTTATTATAGTGGCAGCAATGTCGGGGAGTTGCGGAATAGGGGTTAATACATTTTTTTAGTGGCAGCGATGTCGGGTGCGGCAGATTAGGGGTTTATACATTTATTATAGTGTTTGAGATGCGGGAGGGCCTCGGTTCAGGGGTTAATAGGTAGTTTATGGGTGTTAGTGTACTTTTTAACACTTTAGTTATGAGTTTTATTAACAACTAGCGTAAAACTCATAACTACTGACTTTAGATGGCGGTACGGATCTTGTCGTTTTAGGCTGTAACGCTCACTTTTTAGCCAGAAGGTAAAACTCGTAATACCAGCGCTATGGGAGTCCCATGAAAAAAAATCAATTTTAACATGTGCGGGACTGACATTGCATTACAGGTGTGCGTTGCACCTATACCAACAACACTTGTAATAGCTGCAGTGCTGTTTTAACGCTGAAAATGCCATATTTTCAGCGTTACAAGCCGCAACGCAAAACTTGTAATCTAGGTGAGTGGGAGGTGGAAGAGATAAAGCTCTAAAATGTTCATTTTCAGTTGTTCTTTCTAAGTATTGTACAGAGACAGAGATAAGAAAGGGAAGGATTTGAGTGATAAGATAACAATATCTGATCTGCAAAATTAGCCTATTCTGGTGGGCTGCTGTTTCAAAAGCAAATCCATTTTATACTCTGCAGCTGTTATAACAATTCACAGGGAACACATTCAGGGAAAAACTATTTTACAGTGAACTGTCCCTTTAAACTTGAATAAAGCCACCTTGATTTGAAGATGTGCTGTCCCCTTATGTTTTAACTAAGGAGCAAATAAAACAGTTACTTTTTGTCCATTTGACAAACCAATTCATATATAAAATAAACTACAGATGATACAGATAGTACACAAGTAGTTAAACCTACCTGAACAGTTTATTTATCATTATGAAACAGTTTTTTATTACAGCTTTCTGTAGACGCCATGTCACCATACCTATATTTGCTCTTTAAAACCATTCTCAGAATGGCAATGTTAAACTGAAATAGAAAAGAAGTTTGGCGTAATTATAAGCTTTCTCTTATGAAATATATGGTTTTTGTGAAGTTCAAAAAAATTATCTCATATGAATGTCTGCACCAAAATAACCAGTAAGGGAAACTGGTTTGTGTCATAAGAAAGAATACAGACATTTTAAATAGCTGACATTTACTAGCTTTGAGAAACTTTGGTTAACTGAAATATTTAAAGGGACACTGAACCCAATTTTTTTCTTTCGTGATTCAGATAGAGCATACAATTTTAAGCAACTTTCTAATTTACACCTATTATCAATTTTTCTTCGTTCTCTTGCTTTCTTTATTTGAGAAAGATGGCATTTAAGCTTTTTTTTTGGTCCAGAACCATGGAAAGCACTTGTTTATTGGTAGGTGAATTTATCCACCAATCAGCAAGAACAACCCAGTTTGTTCACCAAAAATGGGCCGGCATCTAAACTTACATTCTTGCATTTCAAATAAAGATACCAAGAGAATGAAGCCAATTTGATAATAGGAGTCAATTAGAAAGTTTCTTAAAATTGCATGCTCTATTTGAATCACAAAAGAAAAAATTGGGTTCAGTGTCCCTTTAAGTGTTCTTATATACTGTAGGTGATATTAAATATAATAGCTTAATAAGATACAAGCTAATATAGAAACAGAAAACAATCCAAGTTGATGCCTCTTTCTGTGTATAGAAGTTATTACATTTTGGGACTTTTATGTCCTTTAACCCCTTCGTGACCAGACCACTTTTCCATTTGTTCACCGTTTGGGACCAGGGCTATTTTTACATTTATGCGGTGTTTGGGTTTAGCTGTAATTTTCCTCTTACTCATTTACTGTACCCACACATATTATATACCATTTTTCTCGCCATTAACTTTGGACGTTCTTAAGATACTATTATTTTCATCATATCTTATAATTTACTATAATTTTTTTTTTTATAAAAGATGATGAACAAATGGAAAAAACACACTTTTTCTAACTTTGACCCCCAAAATCTGTTACACATCTACAATTACCATAAAACACCCTTGCTAAATTGTTTCAAAATTTTGTCCTGAGTTTAGAAATAACCAATGTTTACATGTTCTTTGCTTTTTTGCAAGTTATAGGGCCATAAATACAAGTAGAACTTTGCTATTTCCAAACCATTTAGCGCTAGTTACATTGGAACACTGATATCTGTCAGGAATCCCTGAATAACCCTTCACATATATATATATTAAAAGAAGACAGCCTAAGGTATTAAACTTGGGGTATTTTGACTTTTTTCATGCAAACATTTTACCACCAATCTATGCCAAAGTTTGTTTTTAAAAAAGTGGTGATTTCTTGACAAAATAGCAATTTAAGAATACATTTACTGAGAATGTTAAGGGTTACTGACAAAAAACACCTCAATATGTGTTCAACAACATCTCCTGAGTACAGTGATACCACCCATAAACAGGTTTGTCAGTTTCTCGTAGGGCTAAAAGGTCTTTTAGGGGGGCATGCCAGTTTTTCAAATTGGAATTTTCACATCTATTATCATGCACCCATATCCTATTTGGGAAATTTCTGAAGCCGGCCAATGTAATTTACCCCCATCAAACCATATATGTTTGAAAATTAGACACCCTAGGATATTTGAAATGCTGGTATTTTAACACTTTCCATGCACTAATTCAACCACCAGTCTTTGTCAAACTTTTGGGTAGTCATTTTTTTGTTATTTTTCACACATATTGTATTTAAGCATGGATTCTCAGCTCCTGTTATGTGTTACTGACAAAAAATACCTCAATATGTGTTCAACAACATCTCCTGAGTACAGTGATACCACCCATGTATAGGTGTGTTGGGTTCTCTGGGGGCTAAAAGGACTTATTTTTAGAGAGGCGCATTCCAGTTTTCCAACTTGGAATTTTCACATCTGTCATCATGCACCCATGTCCTATTCGGGACATTTCTGAAGCCGACCAATGTAATTTGCCCCATCAAACCATATATTTTTGAAAAGTAGACACCCTATGGTATTTTAAATGCTGGTATTTTAACACTTTCCATGCACTAATTCAACCACCAGTCTTTGTCAAACTTTTTGGTAGTCTTTTTTTTGTTATTTTTCACACATATTGTATTTAGGCATGGATTATCAGCTCCTGTTATGTGTAACTGACAAAAAATACCTCAATATGTGTTCAACAACATCTCCTGAGTACAGTGATACCACCCATAAACAGGTTTGTCGGGTTCTCGTGGGGCTAAAAGGTCTTATTTTTAGGGGGGCATGCCAGTTTTTCAAATTGGAATTTTCACATCTATCATCATGCACCCATGTCCTATTTGGGACATTTCTGAAGCCGGCCAATGTAATTTACCCCCATCAAACCATATATGTTTGAAAAGTAGACACCCTAGGATATTTGAAATGCTGGTATTTTAACACTTTCCATGCACTAATTCAACCACCAGTCTTTGTCAAACTTTTGGGTAGTAATTTTTTTGTGTTATTTTTCACACACATTGTTCTTTAGGCATGGATTCTCAGTTCCTGTTATGTTTTAATGACAAAAAACACCTCATTATGTGTTCAACAACATCTCATGAGTACAGTGATACCACCCATGTATAGGTGTATGGGTTCTCTGGGGGCTAAAAGGACTTATGTTTAGGGGGCGCATTCCAGTTTTTCAACTTGGAATTTTCACATCTGTCATCATGCACCCATGTCCTATTTGGGACATTTCTGAAGCCGACCTATGTAATTTGCCCCCGTCAAACCATATATTTTTGAAAATTAGACACCCTAGGGTATTTTAAATGCTGGTATTTTAACACTTTCCATGCACTAATTCAACCACCAGTCTTTGTCAAACTTTTTTGGTAGTCATTTTTTTGTTATTTTCCACACATATTGTATTTAGGCATGGATTCTCAGCTCCTGTTATGTGTTACTGACAAAAAATACCTCAATATGTGTTCAACAACATCTCCTGAGTACAGTGATAAGTAACACCCATAAACAGGCTTGTCGGGTTCTCGTGGGGCTAAAAGGTCTTATTTTTAGGGGGGGCATGCCAGTTTTTCAAATTGGAATTTTCACATCTATCATCATGCACCCATGTCCTATTTGGGAAATTTCTGAAGCCGGCCAATGTAATTTACCCCCATCAAACCATATATGTTTGAAAAGTAGGCACCCTAGGGTATTTGAAACGCTGGTATTTTAACACTGTCCATGCACTTATTCAACCACCAGTCTTTGTCAAACTTTTGGGTAGTCATTTTTTTGTGTTATTTTTCACACACATTGTACTTTAGGCATGGATTATCAGTTCCTGTTATGTGTTACTGACAAAAAACACCTCAATATTTGTTCAACAACATCTCCTGAATACAGTGATACCACCCATGTATAGGTGTGTTGGGTTCTCTGGGGGCCAAAAGGCTTTATTTTTAGGGAGCACATTCCAGTTTTCCAACTTTAAATTTTCACATTTGTCATCATGCGTCCATGTCCTATTTGGGACATTTCTGAAGCCGGCCAATATAATTTACACCATCAAACCATATATTTTTGAAAAGTAGACACTCTAGGGTATTTGAAAAGCTGGTATTTTAACACTTTTCATGCACTAATTCAACCACCAGTCTTTGTCAAACTATTGGATAGTTATTTTTTGTGTTATTTTTCACACACATTGTACTTTAAGCATGGATTCTCAGCTCCTGTTATGTGTTACTGCCAAAGAAGACCACAATATGTGTTCACCAACATCTCCTATGTACAGTGATACCACCTATGCATAGGTTTGGTGGCTTGTTTGTGGGGTACAATGCCAAACTTCTGACATGTGTTTGTGATTTTTTTTCACATTTAACATATCTTCTTTGCCTATCGTCATTTGGGGGGCTTTTTATATACCCCAATTTATTTGCTTGCCATGAATGTGCATATATTTGAAAAGTTGTCACCCCAAGGTATTGTATATGGAGTGCTTTGATGCCTTTGATGCAACCGTTTTAGCCAAAAAAAAATGGAGAGAGTGTATGGTTTTAATTTTAATTTTTACACACACATTGCTTTTTGACTATGATTTAGGAGATCTTGTTGTAAGTTATTGCAAGAAAACACTCCAGATTGTTTTCTGCAAGACCTCATGCATAGGTTCGTCAGGATTTTGCGAAGGTTCAGTTACAATTATAAGACTTGTAATTTGAGTTGAAAGTGAGAGTATTTCTTCTGATAGGCCTATCTTTAGTTTGGGGCATATTGCATAACCCAGTTTTATTTATTGCCATGAAAGTGTAAATATTTGAAACTTTGACATCCCAAGGTATTGTATATGGAGTGCTTTGATGCCTTTGATGCAACCGTTTTAGCCAAAAAAAATTGGAGAAAGTGTATGGTGGTAATTTTTCAATGCATTGGTTTGCCAGGATTTTTGGAAGGTTTATTTACAATTGTATGACTTTTTAGCCAAAAAAAATTAAATTTTCATTTTTACACACACATTGCTTTTTTACTATGATTTAGGAGAGCTTGTTGTAAGTTATTGCAAGAAAACACTCCGGCTTGTTGTCTGCAAGACCCCTGAGTACACCCATGCATAGGTTTTATGAGGTTTTGGTAAAATACAGCACCAATTCTAGAACTTATAAAAAAATAGAACAGTGAAATGTAAAAATCTGGCACAGTAAAAGTAAAAAACAAAAACAAACAAACTCAGTAACAGTAAACGTAACCAGGGGCAGATCTACAGGTGGAAAGAAATTTCCCCAATAAAAAACATTGAACTGCCACTGCCTGCACTGATATCCTGCGAGTGTGACATGATGCTTCACTAGTGTCTCTGACTACAGGGGTTAGTGTTTCTGTTTTACCCATTGGTGTTTATGTGTGTGTGTGTGTATTTATGCATGTATGTATGTGACTGTGTGTGTATTTATGCATGTATGTAGTAATGTAACTACAAGACCCACCATAGTGACATGCTAAAAGAACTAAACTGGCTGACGCTGGAATCCAGACGCACCCTCCATCTTTCTTGCCTTGTGTTTAAGAGCCTTTCTTGGAAGCTCCCGTCCTACCTGAGCAGAGTGCTCTCCCCGGCTACTCCCACCTCCTATAACCTCCGATCCAGTACCAGCACATTATTTAGCTTGCCTCAATACAAAAAGAAAGCAGCTCGATCCTCCTTTTCCTACCGAGCGCCACAGTTATGGAATGACCTCCTGCACGCTTTCAAACCTTACCCAAGCCTAATATCTTTTAAGAGATCCCTCTCTACATATCTCAAAACAGAATGCACCTGTCATGGTTGATTATATATTTCTTACCTGTTCTATGTAAAATTTTTGCATCTATTGTGTATTATTATTGTTTTTGAATTTTATTGTACCCTATTGTATCAATGCAATGTTTTGTGGACCCAGGACATACTTGAAAACGAGAGAAGTCTCTATGTATCCTTCCTGGTAATATATTTTATAAATAAATAAATAAATGTGTGTGTGTGTGTTTGTTTGTGGAACCAGCAAATTACAGACCTTGTTACTACAGCATGGGGAGGACAAGGAGGTAAACAGTGTCACTGTACAGTAACACTATATACAGTACGGGGGGCTGGACCATGTCACTGACTACTGTGGTCACTTTATAAAGTACTGGGGAGGGTAGGGTCAGGCCAGCTATCTCACTGGTAGATTACAGACTGTGTCACTAACTCACTATATACAGTACTGGTGGGTTAAACAGTGTCCCTTTATACAGTAACTGGTCCTAAAGTCCGTTCACACGGGCTATTTTTTGCAGTACAGCGGTCCCACCCCTTGTGCTCTCTCCCTCCCCCTCTCTTTTGCTCTCTCTCCCCCCTCTCTTTTGCTCTCTCTTTCCCCCTCTCTTTTGAGCTCTCTCTCTCTCCCCCCCCTCTCTTTTGAGCTCTCTCTCTCCCCCCTCTCTTTTGCGCTCTCTCTCTCCCCCTCTCTTTTGCGCTCTCCCTCCCCCCTCTCTTTTGCGCTCTCTCTCCCCCTCTCTTTTGCTCTCTCTCTCTCTCTCCCCCTCTCTTTTCCGCTCTCCCTCTCCCCCATCTCTTTTGCGCTCTCTCTCCCCATCTCTTTTGCGCTCTCTCTCCCCCTCTCTTTTGAGCTCTCTCCCCCCTCTCTCTCTCCCCCTCTCCTATCTCTCTCCCCTCCTCTCTCTCTCTCTCTCTCTCTCTCTCTCTCTCCCCCTCTCTCTCTCCCCTCCTCTCTCTCTCTCTCTCTCTCTTTCTCTCTCTCCCCCTCTCTCTCTCCCCCTCTCTCTCTCCCCTCTCTCTCTCTCCCCGCTCTCTTTTGAGCTCTCTCTCTCCCCCTCTTTTGCTCTCTCTCTCCCCCCTCTCTTTTGTGCTCTCTCTCTCCCCTCTCTTTTGCACTCTCTCCCCCCTCTCTTTTGCGCTCTCTCCCCCCTCTCTTTTGCTCTCTCTCTCTCCCCCCTTTCTTATGTGCTTTCTCTCTCTACCCCCCTCTTTTGCTCTCTCTCTCCCCCCTCTCTTTTGTGCTCTCTCTCTCCCCCTCTTTTGCTCTCTCTCTCTCTCCCCCCTCTCTTTTGCGCTCTCTCTCTCCCCTCTCTTTTGCGCTCTCTCTTTCCCCCTCTTTTTGCGCTCTCTCCCCCCCTCTCTTTTGCGCTCTCTCCCCCCCTCTCTTTTGCGCTCTCTCCCCCTCTCTTTTGCGCTCTCTCTCCCCTCTCTTCACACTCTCTCCCCCCTCTCTTCACACTCTCTCCCCCCTCTTTTGCACTCTCTCTCTCCCCCATCTCTTTTGCGCTCTCTCTCCCCCTCTCTTTTGAGCTCTCTCTCCCCCATATCTTTTGCGCTCTCTCTCTCCCCTCTTCTCTCTCTCCCCCATCTCTTTTGCGCTCTCTCTCCCCCCTCTCTCTCTCTCTCTCTCTCTCTCTCCCTCCACCCCCTCTCTCCCCCTCCTCTCTCTCTCCCTCCCCTCCTCTCTCTCTCCCCCTTCCTCTCTCTCTCTCTCTCTCTCCCCCTCCCTCTCCCCCCTCCTCTCTCTTTCCCCCCTCTCTCTCTCCCCCCTCTCTCCCCCCTATCTCTCTCCTCCCTCTCTCTCTCCACCCCTCTCTCTCTCCCCCCTCCTCTTTCTCTCTCTCTCTCTCTCTCTCTCTCTCTCCCCCTCTCTCTCTCCCCCTCTCTCTCTCCCCTCTCTCTCTCTCCCCGCTCTCTTTTGAGCTCTCTCTCTCCCCCTCTTTTGCTCTCTCTCTCCCCCCTCTCTTTTGTGCTCTCTCTCTCCCCTCTCTTTTGCACTCTCTCCCCCCTCTCTTTTGCGCTCTCTCCCCCCTCTCTTTTGCTCTCTCTCTCTCCCCCTTTCTTATGTGCTTTCTCTCTCTACCCCCTCTTTTGCTCTCTCTCTCCCCCCTCTCTTTTGTGCTCTCTCTCTCCCCCTCTTTTGCTCTCTCTCTCTCTCCCCCCTCTCTTTTGCGCTCTCTCTCTCCCCTCTCTTTTGCGCTCTCTCTTTCCCCCTCTTTTTGCGCTCTCTCCCCCCTCTCTTTTGCGCTCTCTCCCCCCTCTCTTTTGCGCTCTCTCCCCCTCTCTTTTGCGCTCTCTCTCCCCTCTCTTCACACTCTCTCCCCCCTCTCTTCACACTCTCTCCCCCCTCTTTTGCACTCTCTCTCTCCCCCATCTCTTTTGCGCTCTCTCTCCCCCTCTCTTTTGAGCTCTCTCTCCCCCATATCTTTTGCGCTCTCTCTCTCCCCTCTTCTCTCTCTCTCCCCC
Source organism: Bombina bombina (assembly GCF_027579735.1). Lineage (NCBI taxonomy): Eukaryota > Metazoa > Chordata > Amphibia > Anura > Bombinatoridae > Bombina > Bombina bombina. The sequence goes on from NC_069499.1 coordinate 506,126,232, forward strand.
ATCTCTTTTGCGCTCTCTCTCCCCCCCCTCTCTCTCTCTCTCTCCCTCCACCCCCTCTCTCCCCCCTCCTCTCTCTCTCCCTCCCCTCCTCTCTCTCTCCCCCTTCCTCTCTCTCTCTCTCTCTCTCCCCCTCCCTCTCCCCCCTCCTCTCTCTTTCCCCCCTCTCTCTCTCCCCCCTCTCTCCCCCCTATCTCTCTCCTCCCTCTCTCTCTCCACCCCTCTCTCTCTCCCCCCTCCTCTATCTCTCTCTCTCTCTCTCTCTCTCTCTCTCTCTCCCCCCCTCCTCTCTCTCCACCCCTCTCTCTCCCCCCCTCCTCTTTCTCTCTCTCTCTCTCTCTCTCTCTCTCTCTCTCTCCCCCCCCTCCTCTCTCTCTCTCTCTCTCTCTCTCCCCCCTCCTCTCTCTCTCCCCCCCTCCTCTCTCTTCCCCCTCCTCTCTCTCTCTCTCTCTCTCTCTCTCTCTCTCTCTCCCCCCTCCTCTCTCTCTCCCCCCCTCATCTCTCTCCCCCCTCTCTCTCTCCCCTCCTCTCCTCTCTCTCTCCCCCCCCCTCTCTCTCTCCCCCTCTTTTGCTCTCTCTCTCTCTCTCCCACTCTCTTTTGTGCTCTCTCTCTCCCCTTCTCTTTTGTGCTCTCTCCCCCCCTCTCTTTTGCTCTCTCTCTCCCCCTCTCTTTTGTGCTCTCTATCCCCCTCTTTTGCTCTCTCTTTCCCCCCTCTCTTTTGCGCTCTCTCTCTCCCCCCTCTTTTGCTCTCTCTCTCCCTCCTCTCTTTTGCTCTCTCTCTCTCCCATCTCTTTTGCGCTCTCTCCCCCCTCTCTTCACGCTCTCCCCCTCTCTTTTGCTGTCTCTCTCTCCTCCATCTCTTTTGCGCTCTCTCCCCCCTCTCCTCTCTCTCCTCTCTCTCTCCCCTCCTCTCTCTCTCTCTCCCCCCTCACCTCTCTCTCTGACTCTCCCCTCCTCTCTGTCTCTCTCCCCTCTCTATCTCACGGCCACGCCTGGCCATGCCCCTCTCACGGACATTCACGTCTGACCACGCCCCTTCATGCCAGCCACGCCCCCACTCACGACCGGCCATGCCCACTTCTGCTGCAGATGATGGATCAGCTAGGGAGTAGGACTCAAAGGCCAGGTGTGTTTGTCCTCGTGCTGTCTCTACTGCGCATGACAGCTTCGGACAAACACACTTGGCCTTTTATATAATAGGATAGGGGGTCAGACCATCTCACAGACTGTGGGCACAGGGTACCTTCTTTTGCAGACATGTAATCTGATTCACATTTTTTGTACCAGGCAGCTGTCCTCCGCATAATCAGGTAGGGCTGCAGCAGCTGATCTGCCAGATCAACCCCACCCATATGCCGGTTATAAGACTTGATGCACACTGGCTTCCTTATGCTCTCAGCTCTGCCACGTACAGAGACCTCCACAGTCCTCTCATTGTGGATGGTAGTAAGAAGGTATACATCCTTCTTGTCTCTGTACTTAACTGTCAACAGCTCCTCTTGGTGCAGAGCTGAGGTCTCCCCCCTTTGTAGCCGGGTGCATGCAAGTTGTCCTGGGAAACCTGCGTTTAATTGTACTGCAAGCTACTGTATCAAAGCAATACAGTAGCTTGAACAAAAAGACACTTGTATAAAAATGATCTAAATACAAATGGTACCCTTTGTTCATTAGGGGTAATATTAGGGCCCAGACAATCTTGCCAGTGGTTCCCATATGTTCTGGGCAACCTGGAGGATCAAGGTGGCTATTCTTTCCCTCATACACCCGGAAGACCTGAATATATATACTGCTTTAATCCCAGCCTTCCCTTATACTTCACCAAGAATTCATCCACACATATATTCCTTCCAGGTGTATAAGCCTCTGCAAACCTGGCAGCAAAGTGGGTAATCAGGGGGCGGATTTTATACAGCCTGTCAAATTGGGGATGCTCCCTAGGGGGGCACAGGCTGTTGTCACTGAAGTGCATGAAATGCAGAATCATTTCATACCTCTTCCTCGACATACACTGGGAGAAAATGGGGGTAGAGCAGATGGGGCTACTGCTCCAGTAGGAGCAGATGGAGGGTTTATTTATTATGCCCATCAGCATAGTCAAAGCCCAGAATTTTTTTAAATTCTGGCACTTCGATGAATGCCCATTGCTGCTTTGCCAAATATGAGTCAGGCTTTGCAGCATGGAACTGATGGGCACATAAATTAGTTTGGGCGAAATATGCTCCCCTATACATCATTGCCGAACCCCCCCATAATTCTTACTTCAGCAGATACATAGAATACAATCCCTAACAATCACTGGCTAATTAAATAGCATTATTATTACTAAAGTGCTACATTTTTAAAATCTCTTACCAAACCCAGCCCCTACCTTTTTTGCTTTGCTTGCACATATTTAGGGCTAGATTACAAGTGGATCAATATTTTATTGTGCTCCTGCAAACGGGCAAATTTGCGCTCCGAAAATTAACCAGAGGTCAGACCTCTGGTTAATTTTCTAAATGTCCCCCCAATTGCCCCCAAAATGTAGTGTTAGTTTAAAATAAAAAATAAAATAAAAAACTGCACTAAGCAGTTTTTGGTGGCTAAAGTTGTCGGCTGTGGGGTGTTAGAAAAAAAAAAGTGGCACTGAAAAGTGCCTTTACATTGCAGTCTAAGGAAACTGTGTGTTCCCTGTAAATATATATAGATTGCTTATATACATATATATATATTTATGTGTTAATATTTGTATATACACATGTTAACACATAAATATTTATGCATATAATCATATACATATATAGATATTTACATTTGCTGCCCATCGTTGCACAACGTACCCTCTTCCCTGCGCTAGTTTTCATGCCGTGTCTCATAGCATAAGAACGAGGCTTCCATTGGAGCCCTATGGAAGCGCGCTCTTGTGAGCGCAATGTTTCCGTGCAATGCGAAAGGCACCTCACACCTAACTCATAATACCAGTGCACATTTGCGTGAACTGGTATTACAAAGTGGAGAGCAAATATCGCTTTAGCAAACGCAATGTTTTGCATTCCACTTATAATCTGGGCCTTAGTGTGTAAAAACATTTAAGCGATGATTTTTGAAGTTCTTGATCTGACCATATTTATTAAATGTAGGTTGAAATGTGTATTTATAAGCCTATAATACAGAGCTGTGAGACATCAGGCTTATACTCTTCCCATTCTGCAGGTGCAAAATGATATTTCCAGTGATGCTATACAATGCAAGCAGATGCTTAAGGGTGCTGTCACTTAGAGGATCCGGTAAAGTGATTCAGCTTTGCAATTAATTCTTTTTTTTTTTTTTTTTTAAACTATCTGTGACCTTTTAGTTGTCTGAGCCAAAATGAAAAGACTATAGATTCAGACCAGGTAACTCCATAGCAATCTAGATGATGCAAGCAAATGTTCTTTAAAAGGACACCATGTAATTAGAAGACATTTCTGTTATCTTGCTATAAAATAACATATCAATAACATATCAGATTAACTTTGTTTTTTTTAAATTAACATCTTGTCTGCTGCATTTGTTTTTCAAAAGTTAAATTCCACCCACCACTTGCTTTATTTGGAGAAGCCAATCTGGTCTTAATTCAACAGACAACAAGGTTAGTGACTGTCATAATGTTAATATAAAATGCATTATTTTGCTGTTGTAATGAGTGAAAACCAATTAGGGAATGATATGTATCCGAGCTAGCCTTGAGAAGTCTTGTAGTGTAATTTTTTAGTTCTGAGAATTAGAAAATCCGCCATTTTCAGAGCTACATTATATGAAAATATGCAAATTAAATAATGAAAGTATATTGAAATGTTGTTTAATTACAAATAACTGAATGTTTTATATTAACATTTCAAGGTGTTTACTGTCTCTTTAATGTTAAGTAAATTGTTCCTAACCATAAAGCTCTACAAATCAGTTTTAAAAGATGACACATGAGTGCCCTCTAGTGACAAGTTTTCATACTTAATAAGGAAATGTAAAAACTGTAGCTTGACAAGGAGATGGTAGTAAACAGTCTTCCATGACAAAAGATTGTGAAGATAGAATTTCTACATTAAGGGATGCTACAAAAAATGGAAACATCTTTTTACAGAAGATGAGGTTTTGTTAGCATTATCAAAAATAAAGGTTAAAAAGGCAGTGGGTCCTGATAATATTCATTCAAGGGTTTTAAAAGAACTTTGATCAGTGCAAACTGCCCCATTAACTGATCTGTTTAATCAGTCACTATTAACAGGAGCTGTTCCAGATGATTGGAGAATAGTGAATGTAATACCTCTTCATAAAAAGGGCAATAGGAAAGAATCTGGTAACTACAGGCCAATTAGTTTAACTTCAGTAGTAGGGAAATTAATGGAAAGTCTCTTAAAAGAAAGAATTATGACTTATTATTACTTAAAGAGAAACAATTTAGAGGACAAAAATCAGCATGGTTTTACTTCAGGGAGATAATGTCAGACTAATCTAATTTACTTTTTTGATTATGTAACAAAAGTATTAGACAAGGGTGGAGCAGTTGATGTTTCATGTATAGAAATAAAGACACTACAAGCTGTTAGTGTGAGGAATCATATTGAACTAAAGAACTACATCCAGGTCAGAGGTAGGAACAGGAAACAGGAAGTATAAGGCAATGCAATATTACCATAAACAAACAGAGTCACATTGACCTAGATTTGGAGTTTGGCGTTAGCCGTGAAAACCAGCGTTAGAGGCTCCTAACGCTGGTTTTAGGCTACCGCCGGTATTTGGAGTCACTCAAAATAGGGTCTAACGCTCACTTTTCAGCCGCGACTTTTCCATACCGCAGATCCCCTTACGTCAATTGCGTATCCTATCTTTTCAATGGGATTTTTCTAACTCCGGTATTTAGAGTCGTTTCTGAAGTGAGCGTTAGACATCTAACGACAAAACTCCAGCCGCAGGAAAAAAGTCAGTAGTTAAGAGCTTTCTGGGCTAACGTCGGTTTCTAAAGCTCTTAACTACTGTACTCTAAAGTACACTAACACCCATAAACTACCTATGTACCCCTAAACCGAGGTCCCCCCACATCGCCGACACTCGAATACATTTTTTTAACCCCTAATCTGCCGACCGCCACCTACGTTATCCTTATGTACCCCTAATCTGCTCCCCCTAACACCGCCGACCCCTGTATTATATTTATTAACCCCTAATCTGCCCCCCTCAACGTCGCCTCCATCTGCCTACACTTATTAACCCCTAATCTGCCGACCGCAAAGCGCCGCCACCTACATTATCCTTATGTACCCCTAATCTGCTGCCCCTAACACCGCCGACCCCTATATTATATTTATTAACCCCTAATCTGCCCCCCACAACGTCGCCTCCACCTGCCTACACTTATTAACCCCTAATCTGCCGAGCGGACCTGAGTGCTACTATAATAAAGTTATTAACCCCTAATCCGCATCACTAACCCTATAATAAATAGTATTAACCCCTAATCTGCCCTCCCTAACATCGCCGACACCTAACTTCAATTATTAACCCCTAATCTGCCGACCGGAGCTCACCGCTACTCTAATAAATGTATTAACCCCTAAAGCTAAGTCTAACCCTAACACTAACACCCCCCTAAGTTAAATATAATTTACATCTAACAAAATTAATTAACTCTTATTAAATAAATTATTCCTATTTAAAGATAAATACTTACCTGTAAAATAAATCCTAATATAGCTACAATATAAATTATAATTATATTATAGCTATTTTAGGATTAATATTTATTTTACAGGTAACTTTGTATTTATTTTAACCAGGTACAGTAGCTATTAAATAGTTAAGAACTATTTAATAGCTAAAATAGTTAAAATAATTACAAAATTACCTGTAAAATAAATACTAACCTAAGTTACAATTAAACCTAACACTACACTATCAATAAATTAATTAAATAAACTACCTACAATTACCTACAATTAACCTAACACTACACTATCAATAAATTAATTAAATACAATTCCTACAAATAAATACAATTAAATAAACTAGCTAAAGTACAAAAAATAAAAAAGAACTAAGTTACAAAAAATAAAAAAATATTTACAAACATAAGAAAAATATTACAACAATTTTAAACTAATTACACCTACTCTAAGCCCCCTAATAAAACAACAAAGCCCCCCAAAATAAAAAATGCCCTACCCTATTCTAAATTACTAAAGTTAAAAGCTCTTTTACCTTACCAGCCCTGAACAGGGCCCTTTGCGGGGCATGCCCCAAGAAGTTCAGCTCTTTTGCCTGTAAAAAAAAACATACTATACCCCCCCCCCCCCAACATTACAACCCACCACCCACATACCCCTAATCTAACCCAAACCCCCCTTAAATAAACCTAACACTAAGCCCCTGAAGATCATCCTACCTTGTCTTCACTTACCAGGTATCACCAATCCGTCCTGGCTCCAAAATCTTCATCCAACCCAAGCGGGGGTTGGCGATCCATCATCCGGTGGCTGAAGAGGTCCAGAAGAGGCTCCAAAGTCTTCATCCTATCCGGGAAGAAGAGGCGATCCGGACCGGCAACCATCTTGATCCAAGCGGCATCTTCTATCTTCATCCGATGACGACCGGCTCCATCCTGAAGACCTCCACCGCGGACCCATCTTCTTCCGGCGACGTCCAACTGAAGAATGACGGTTCCTTTAAGGGACATCATCCAAGATGGCGTCCTTCGAATTCCGATTGGCTGATAGGATTCTATCAGCCAATCGGAATTAAGGTAGGAATATTCTGATTGGCTGATGGAATCAGCCAATCAGAATCAAGTTCAATCCGATTGGATCAGATTGAGCTCGCATTCTATTCTCTTTTCCGATCAGCCAATAGAATGCGAGCTCAATCTGATTGGCTGGTTGGATCAGCCAATCGGATTGAACTTGATTCTGATTGGCTGATTCCATCAGCCAATCAGAATATTCCTACCTTAATTCCGATTGGCTGATAGAATCCTATCAGCCAATCGGAATTCGAGGGACGCCATCTTGGATGACGTCCCTTAAAGGAACCGTCATTCTTCAGTTGGACGTCGCCGGAAGAAGATGGGTCCGCGGTGGAGGTCTTCAGGATGGAGCCGGTCGTCATCGGATGAAGATAGAAGATGCCGCTTGGATCAAGATGGTTGCCGGTCCGGATCGCCTCTTCTTCCCGGATAGGATGAAGACTTTGGAGCCTCTTCTGGACCTCTTCAGCCACCAGATGATGGATCGCCAACCCCCGCTTGGGTTGGATGAAGATTTTGGAGCCAGGACGGATCGGTGAAATCTGGTGAGGTGAAGACAAGGTAGGATGATCTTCAGGGGCTTAGTGTTAGGTTTATTTAAGGGGGGTTTGGGTTAGATTAGGGGTATGTGGGTGGTGGGTTATAATGTTGGGGGGGGTATTGTATGTTTTTTTTTACAGGCAAAAGAGGTGAACTTCTTGGGGCATGCCCCGCAAAGGGCCCTGTTCAGGGCTGGTAAGGTAAAAGAGCTTTTAACTTTAGTAATTTAGAATAGGGTAGGGCATTTTTTATTTTGGGGGGCTTTGTTGTTTTATTAGGGGGCTTAGAGTAGGTGTAATTAGTTTAAAATTGTTGTAATATTTTTCTTATGTTTGTAAATATTTTTTTATTTTTTGTAACTTAGTTCTTTTTTATTTTTTGTACTTTAGCTAGTTTATTTAATTGTATTTATTTGTAGGAATTGTATTTAATTAATTTATTGATAGTGTAGTGTTAGGTTAATTGTAGGTAATTGTAGGTAGTTTATTTAATTAATTTATTGATAGTGTAGTGTTAGGTTTAATTGTAACTTAGGTTAGTATTTATTTTACAGGTAATTTTGTAATTATTTTAACTATTTAGCTATTAAATAGTTCTTAACTATTTAATAGCTATTGTACCTGGTTAAAATAAATACAAAGTTACCTGTAAAATAAATATTAATCCTAAAATAGCTATAATATAATTATAATTCATATTGTAGCTATATTAGGATTTATTTTACAGGTAAGTATTTATCTTTAAATAGGAATAATTTATTTAATAAGAGTTAATTAATTTCGTTAGATTAAAATTATATTTAACTTAGGGGGGTGTTAGTGTTAGGGTTAGACTTAGCTTTAGGGGTTAATACATTTATTAGAATAGCGGTGAGCTCCGGTCGGCAGATTAGGGGTTAATAATTGAAGTTAGGTGTCGGCGATGTTAGGGAGGGCAGATTAGGGGTTAATACTATTTATTATAGGGTTAGTGAGGCGGATTAGGGGTTAATAACTTTATTATAATAGCAGTGCGGTCCGCTCGGCAGATTAGAGTTTAATAAGTGTAGGCAGGTGGAGGCGACATTGAGGGGGGCAGATTAGGGGTTAATAAATATAATATAGGGGTCGGCGGTGTTAGGGGCAGCAGATTAGGGGTACATAGGGATAATGTAAGTAGCGGCGGTTTACGGAGCGGCAGATTAGGGGTTAAAAATAAAATGCAGGTGTCAGCGATAGCGGGGGCGGCAGATTAGGGGTTAATAAGTGTAAGGTTAGGGGTGTTTAGACTCGGGGTACATGTTAGAGTGTTAGGTGCAGACGTAGGAAGTGTTTCCCCATAGCAAACAATGGGGCTGCGTTAAGAGCTGAACGCGGCTTTTTTGCAGGTGTTAGGTTTTTTTTCAGCTCAAACAGCCCCATTGTTTCCTATGGGGGAATCGTGCACAAGCACGTTTTTGAGGCTGGCCGCGTCCGTAAGCAACTCTGGTATTGAGAGTTGAAGCTGCGTTAAAAATGCTCTACGCTCCTTTTTTGGAGCCTAACGCAGCCTTTATGTGGACTCTCAATACCAGAGTTATTTTTATGGTGCGGCCAGAAAAAAGCCGGCCTTAGTTTTTCGGGTCGTTACCGACAAAATTCCAAATCTAGCCGATTATTTGCATAATAACTCCGTAACATCTCCCCTTTTTACATTCAATCCAACATTTGCTAACAATTTACCCAAAACAGATCCTGATCAGTCTTAAACATAACATACTACATTACTGGTAGATACACTACAGATTGAGTCTATCTGGTGGTCTTGAAACTCGACCACTACGCAAGACCACAGGGATTTTGCCTGGGTGAAGTTGTTCAGCTCCAGAAGGTTTTAAGGAGCTGCCCTCTTTCCCTGCTGGTGTGTTTGGCATGGAAGAACTTGCTGGTATAAGAGGCTGCATTATGGCATCCTCATTGTATCCTTCTGATATGACAGCAGTATTGTCTCTGCCTTGCTTATGTGGTCCAGTAGGACTAGGTGCATTGAGAGCCTCAGAATGCTCAAGTGCCGGATGCTTATAGGCTTGTGTGGTGAGATGTTCTGCCACTCGCAGGTCCACTCGGTTGCGGCGGTAGAGACTGCCTTCCACATCCACAAGATATGAGCGAGGAGCAACCCTCTGAACACAGGTACCCAGTCTCCAGCGACCAGTCCTGTCACCAGGGAGCGGCTTCATACGGATTGGCTCTCCAATGCTTAGTTCAGGTAAGTCTTTGGCAGACACATCGTATGTCAGTTTGGAGATCTGTTTCCTCCGTCGTAGCTTCTCCAGTACCCCTGTTACCACACAAGGTTCAAGTAATTTATTTGCCACTGGCAATGAAGTCTTCAGCCTCCTTGATATCAAGCGCTGTGCAGGACTGCTGTCCATGCCTTCAGTTGGGGTGTTCCTCCAATGTAGAATGGCTTTCCATGGGTCATTACCTTCATACTTGGCCTTTTTGCAAAGATTCTTCACTATCTTTACAGCTGATTCCGCTTTGCCATTAGCTTGAGGGTGCCGCGGGGAAGAGGTAAGATGCTCAAACCCCCAATCTGTAGAGAACTGTCTGAATTGCTCACATGCAAACTGAGGTCCATTATCTGAGATTACCCTGTCTGGCTGTCCATGACGTGCAAACTGTGCTTTACAACGCTTGATTGTAGTTTCAGCAGACAGGTCGGGAAGAAGCTCAATCTCCCAAAAGTCAGAATAGTGATCAACGATTAGTAGAAAATCTTGCCCAGCATAATTCAGTAAATCCATGCTTACAATTTGCCAAGGCCGTATGGGCAGCACATGTGACATCATGGGTTCTTTCTGTTGTGCCTGCGCATATTCATTGCATGCTGAACAATGGCTAACAAAGTCTCTGATCTCATTTTGCATGTTAGGCCAATATAGGGTATCTCGTGCCTGTCTATAGCATGCTTCACCACCAATGTGACTGGCATGAATACGCGTCAGTATCTCCGATCTTAATGATTTAGGAATGATGACCCTTGACCCCTTGTACAGTACACCATCCTGAATGCCGATTTCGTCTCGGAAAGTCCAATATTCTCTTACAATTAATGGCACCTCTGCCTTTGAATCTGGCCAACCATTCAGAACAACATACTTAAGTGCTTGCAAACTCTCGTCAATTTCTGTGTGCTGTCTTATCTGAAGCAATCGTTGGTCTGTGACGTTTAAATAGTCTGAATGATTAATCTGCGACAGGACATCCAGATCCTGTTGAACACTGCAAACTGTGTGTTGTGCACTCTCAGGTGAACTACTTGCTGCTGTAGCTCTGCTAAGAGTGTCACTAATGTACATTTCAGTTCCAGGTTTATAGACAACATTTAGGCAATAATTTTGTAATGTGAGCAACATGCTCTGTAGACGTTTTGGTGCACACAAAAGTGGTTTCTTGAAAATAGATATCAGAGGCTTATGGTCAGTTTCTGCAGTGATCTCGTCACGACCATAGAGGTAGTGATGAAAGCGCTGGCAGGCAAACACAATACTCAGACATTCCTTTTCGATTTGTGCATAGTTTTGCTCAGTAAGGGTCAGTGCCCTTGAAGCAAAAGCGATAGGCTGGTCAGCTTGCAATAGGCAACACCCTAATCCACTTTTGCTTGCATCACTTTGAATAGTTACAGGTTTTGTCACATCATAGTACTTCAGGACAGGTGTATCTGTGACCAAACGTTTGATGTCCTGCACTGCATTATCATGCTTAGGAAGCCAATGCCAAACTGCATCCTTGTCCAGAAGCCTTCTCAACGGCTCGCAAACCTCTGAGAGGTGTGGTAGGAATTTTGATAGGTAGGTAACAAATCCTATAAAGCGCTGCAGGGATTTCACATTCGCTGGCTGTGGCATATCCAGTATAGCTCTGATTTTTTCTGGGTCAGCCTTCAAACCCTCAAAGGATAGTATGTGCCCATGGAAGCGGACCTCTTTGACCTTGAATTGCAGTTTTTTCATGCCAAGTCTTAGTTTCACCTGCCTACAACGATTCATTAGTTCTAATAATTTGCCATCATGATCTTGCTCTGCTTCACTATCTGTGTCCCCACAACCAACCACAAGGATGTCATCAGCTATTGGTTCAATACCACTGAGTCCAGCCAATAGTTCATGTTGTTTACGTTGATACACCTCTGGTGCAACTGATACTCCAAAAGGCAACTTGAGCCATCTTTTTCTGCCCCAGGGAGTCCAGAAGGTTGTCATGTAGCTACTTGCATTATCCAACTTACATTGTAAAAATGCATCACGGGCATCAACAAGCGTGAACAGACGTGCCTTAGGCAGCTTGTACAAAACATCCTCGAGAGTTGGCATGATGTAGTGAGATCGCCTCAGTGCCTGATTCAAGAATTTGGGATCTATGCATATTCTTAACTTCTCAGGCTTCCTTACAATCACCATGTTACTTATCCAATCAGTTGGTTCAGTCACTGTTGCTAAATGTCCATCAGCCTCATACTGGTCAAGCTGCGCCTTAACTGCCTGTTTTATGGCCACTGGCACATTGCGCGGTGCACATTGTACTGGAGGGACACTCATGTCAAGGTCAAAATGAACTTCCCCTGGTACAGATTCTACTGGCCCAGTAAAAACATCACTGAATTCCTTTAATAGCAAATGTTTTGTCAAGGGCCCTTTGAATTGATTGTCTATCACGTTGAGCTCTGCAGGGATAGAGAAATGCATCAGCCCTAGACGCTCACAGGTTGAGCCGGATAACAGTGGCTTTTGGCAGGCTTCCACAATTTCAAACTCTAGCTTGTGTGTCCTTCCACGTATGACACATTGTGTCCTGAAGAGTCCTAGAGATTTCATAAGCTCACCTGAGTATAACTTTAATCTGGTGTCACTTTGCAGTAGACGTACTTCTGGTGCTAACATCATTTTGTCTCTCAAACACATTACATCACATGTTGCTCCTGAATCGAGCTGGCAGGATTGGGGCTTTTTATTTAAAGTTAAAGTGACAAACCATTTCTTTCCTCTGGCTTGCACAGTGCCGATCAATTCACTACTGTATATCACTTCAGCTGAGTGTGGCTCTTCCTCATATGCAGATGTGTTCTCAATGGTGTGTAACTTTCCTAGTGATGGCTGTCTTTTACTTGACAAACAAACATTAGCAAAGTGATTTGTTCTTCCACAAGACCTACAAGACTTCCCATAAGCTGGACATTGCTCTTTAATTCTTTGATGCACAGTCCCACAATATTTGCATGCAGTAGGGTTTGCAGTATTTGTGCTAAACTGGCGGTGTTGTTGCTGCGGTTTGCTTATGTGTTGTCGCTGCATTGCAATGTTTATGCTGTCGGTCTGCTGTCTGTCCTGTTCCATAACTTTTAGACGTCTGTCAGTGAGCTCTGCTGTACGGCATGTTTCAATGGCTGTGTTTAAAGTTAAGTCATGTTCTCTTAGTAGACGCCTGCGTGTGCTCTCACTAGCTACACCAAGAACAATTTTGTCCCTTATTAATTCATCTCTTAGTGTACCATATTCACAAGTTGCTGCCTTTTCTCTCAAGCGTGTAACAAAGTTATCAAGAGATTCTCCCTCTTCTTGTTTGCAGCATCCAAACATATACCTTTCATATATAACATTTTTAGCAGGTTTAAAATAAGCTTCCAGTGCATCTAAAATGGCTGTAACATTCTCTTTCTGCTCTGCTGTGAGGGTCAGATTATGCTTATACACATGCCTGCATTCACTGCCCATGACCCTTCTCAGAGTTGCTGCCTGCACTGCTGCAGATTTCTCATTCAACCCTGTAGCCAGGGAATAATCTTCAAACTCAGCTCTGAAAGTTTCCCAATTGCTGCTGCAATCCCCACTGATTCTCATTTCCTCTGGGGGAGGTATGCAATTCATGGCAGTCATATTGTCTTTAAGTCTCTAAGCCTGAGCTTTCCAAACTTTTCATGTTAGTGACACACTTTTTAGACCTACATCATTTCGCGACACATTAATTCAGTTGTACTGGCAAACAGGAGGTTAAACTAACTTGTTTTAAGAGATACGAACACATACATAAATTATATAATAATGAAATGTATTTACAAGTAACAGTATGTATGTGCAAGAATTAAAAAAAAGTTGAATAACACCAATAGCTACTTACTATTTTAATGGGCTGTATAAGGTTGATGGGATGAACACAGTTTCTGAATATTTGGTGTAATATTAGATAAAGATACTCACATTTCATCATCAAGCATTTTTAAGCTTCCACTTCCTATCCATATATCAAGAGCAGGAGCAGCAATGCACTACTGGGAGCTAGTTGCAAAAAAAACCTCACTGACTTCAGCTCAGCATTTAAGCTGCCGCCCTCAGAGCTCGGTGAGTCCGATTGACTACTGCCCGCATTGCAAACACACTGCTGTCCCACTCACTGACTACACATGCAGTCACGAGCCAATTAAGGAGACTACACGTGCAGTCAGGAGCCAATGTGCCGCCAATGGGAATAGTTTCAGTTCCCACTGAGCTGTGCCAATAGGTTAAGATGATCTGTGTCCCCCTAGGTATCAATAACGTGTCAACCATGTGATATGCGTAGCAGGCTGGCGGAAAGTCAGAAACCAAAAAAAAATAATTAAAAATATTTGTGCTGAAGCAGGGACACACCTACACACTGCTGCCGACACACTAGTGTGTCCCGACACACAGTTTGGAAAGCACTGCTCTAAGCTCTCAAATATCAGGGGAAGAAAAAAAAAAAAAAAAAAACGTTTTAGGCTGTAACTCACAAAGCTGTGCTGTATCTTAAAGCTGCTGTTCTCCAAACAAGAGGCTCAGTCCTGATTTTAGTTACTTCTGACACCATGTTTCATGTATAGAAATAAAGACACTACAAGCTGTTAGTGTGAGGAATCATATTGAACTAAAGAACTACATCCAGGTCAGAGGTAGGAACAGGAAACAGGAAGTATAAGGCAATGCAATATTACCATAAACAAACAGAGTCACATTATTTGCATAATAACTCCATAACAGTTGATGTAGCATATCTAGATTTCAGCAAAGCATTTGACACCGTCCCCCACAACAAACTTTTTCGCAAACTGTATCTCCTTGGTCTAGACTCAAAAATTGTGAACTGGGTGGAATGCTGGCTTAAGGATAGAAAACAAAATGTCTTAGTAAATGGAGTTCATTCAGCAGAGGGGCTGCTACTAGTGGTGTTCCTCGGGGGTCAGTTCTGGGGCCTGTTTTGCTAAACATATTTATCAGAGATATCAGCAAAGGGCTACAAGGGAAATTATGTCTGTTTGCAGATGATACAAAAATTTGTAATAGATTCGCTGTTCCAGGGGGGGTAGACAGAATAAAAAGTGATATACAACAATTGGAGGATTGGACAAATGACTGGGATCTAAAGCTTAACACAGCAAAGTGTAAAATTATGCATTTAGGGAACAAAATTACAAATGTTAATTACAGACTCAATAGTATTGGCAATAGTATAGTCCAGCACCGGCTGTAACCCAAAAGAGAGGGTCTCCTTAGAGTGAATAGATGACCTAGGTCACCAGAGGGCGCTCACTATACACAACATATGAGTAAAACATGAACAGTTGTTAACCTAAACAACTAACTACAACAATGTCTAAAACACAATTGAACAACAGATCAGAAATTACAGTCACTATTGATATAATGAAAAGTGGAACCTCATTAAATGGCGTTGAATTCAATGTCCATAATTGGTTGGCTTGGTTTCGGATACACACCCAGTGCAATCACATCATAATTATAACAATACTTCAGAATCAGCACAAATGCATCATTGGGAGGAACACAAGACTAATAATAGGAACTTTCACAATAAACAACATTATCATCAGAATCATCAGAATTATCAACACAATAAAAATAAATACAAAAATAATTATTCCTATCATCAAGATTACCAGAATCCTAACCATATCCCGGTTTACAATCGATTCGAACCCCTCCAGAATAGGTCTGGGGGACATAGATATCAGGGTGATGATTATCAAAATAGCAATTCTTCAAATACTTCTAATGACCAAGGTCAAAATGGCTACCAAAGGGTAGAGACTCCTTCCACCTCTAAGAGTAATTTTTTAGGGGTACCCAACTTAGCCCCTCTATGGAGGAGGAATATAGGTACTCCCAAAACACCATCACCATCATTACATCAAAACATACCACAGACACAACAGCAGCATGTAAATATACAACAACAACAACAAAAGAAAAGGCCCTACCCAAACGGGGAAGACGAGGGAGAGGTAACACCACACAAAAAAAGCAACTACAAAAACTAGCCAAAGGGATTTTTAACCTATCCACACACAGTCTAACTGATGACGAGGTCAGAATTTTGGGTAGGGGCTTGTCTTATTGCCCACCCAACCCTCACAAATTATTTGACTTATTTGTCGATTTAAACAAGTACACCAGGAAGTTATCTCTACAGAGATATTTCTCCATAAAAAACCTCAAAAAAAGGAATGTGGAGGGTATGCCCATCATCACCAACTCTATGAATAGTCAGACACAGACCATTTATGCTGAACCAGATCTATTGATGGAAGATCTATTTGAGGGGTTTATACACACCACATTATCACCACCATCTAGTTTCAATCCTCCTAAGGATGATGTCACATACATAGATCTTTTCCAACAAATGGTAATGGAAGATTTTAACAAACTTCCCAGCAAATTAAACAAACAAATGAGATTATGGCCCAATGAAGAAAAAGCCCTAAGATCCCTGGCCAACGACCCCCACCTGGTAATTAGGCAGGCGGATAAGGGGGGTGGGATTGTTCTACAAGATTATAAAGACTATGTCAATGAGGCTCACAATATCCTTCTCAACAAGGAATACTACAGGAAACTAGACACAGATCCCACGTCTATTTTTTTGGAAAAACTGCTGGGTCTTTTGGAGGATGGTAGTAGCAAAGGGATTCTCAATACCAAAGAGCGGAAATTCCTCACCCCTTCCTATCCCTCTACCCCTTACTACTACCATCTTCCAAAGATCCACAAGGATCGCTTCAAACCACCTGGTCGTCCCATCATTGCTGGTATTAATAGCATTACAGACAGGTTATCTCAATACATTGACCACTTTTTACAGAAGTATGTGCACAATTTGCCTTCATTTATTCGAGACACTACTGATTTACTGTTCAAGATTAAAGATTTTAAATATGAGGTGGGAGCTCTGTGGATAACAGCCGACGTGAGCGCCCTGTACTCTAACATATCGCATGAACTAGGTATTCAGACCACTAAACACTATTTAGATACCGATATCTACATGCCCAATATACAAAAAGAATATATTCTGACACTTATTGAGTTTATACTCAAACACAATTATTTTCAATTTTTAGATGATTTTTATTTGCAGATTAAGGGAACGGCCATGGGCACCAGGTTTGCCCCCAGTTTTGCGAATCTCTTCATGGGATGTTTCGAGGAGAGATTTATCTATAATTCCAACTGGGGGGCTAACCTGGTGTTCTATGGCCGTTACATAGATGATTTGATTTTTATTTTTAAAGGTACAGTAGAGGAGGCTAGTTTATTCTGTACATACCTCAATAACAACTCTATGGGCATTCAATTCACCTCCAAGATTCAACGAGAATCTATTGATTTCCTCGACCTAAATCTTACATGGGACACCGAACAAAATATAGCCACATCCACATATTTCAAAACTGTTGATTGTAATAACTTTCTCCATTTCAATAGCAATCATCATTATCAATGGAAAAAAAGTATACCATACAGCCAATTTTGCAGAATTAGAAGAAATTGTAGCTCATTAGACAAATATTGTGAACAGTCCAAAATTCTCATTCAGAGATTTGAAGAAAAGGGCTATCCTAGAGATATCATTATGAGTGGGTATGAGAAGGCATACCACTTGGATAGATCAAACATTCTTCGCACTAAGAAAGCAACAAAGCCGAATAATGATGCTATAGAGATACTTCAACAACCCTGTTTTGTGACACAATTTAATTCTAATGCCAAACGTATAAAAAAAGTGTTATTAAAACACTGGCCCATTTTATTGAAAGACCCCATTTTGAAAAAAGATCTACAAAACACACCAAACGTGATTTATAAAAGAGCACCCACCATTAAACAAACTTTAGCTCCCAGCAAGGTAGTCATCTCCAAGAAAGTTAAAGGCAAATATACACAAAATAACCCTAACAGAAAGGGAGTATTTAAATGTGGCAAAATTAGGTGCCACATGTGTAAACATATCTCACACAAAATTAAAACAATTAAATCACATGCCACTGGAGAAATTTTCACCATCAATGAGTATCTGACATGCAGCTCCTCATATGTAGTCTATGTGTTGTCATGCAGATGTGGACAACAGTATTTGGGGCGCACTATTCGAAATGTTCGCACAAGATGGAGTGAACATAATCGAAACATAAAGAAAAAATCCATGAAACATAGTGTATCTAGGCACTATGTCCATGAACATAATGGAGAAGCCTGTCCCTTTACTATAACACCTCTTGAAAGTATCCCTAGCTCCCACAGATACAACAGATTTACAAAACTTCGCCAAAGGGAGACCTATTGGATTTTTAGATTTGGCTCCCTCTTTCCTAACGGCCTTAATGAAGTAATAGACTCTGCTGCTTTTTAGTCAATTATCGATCCCCCATTTTTTATCAGCTAGACAGACCTAGATGTCTATGATGAGGTATCCACCATACCTATTCACGCCTTAGACCCGTTGCCACCTTTATGACCCATATATTAACCATACAACACGTATTGCACATAGACACATAGATCACTTTTCACTAGTCCCCCCTGAAATAGGACACATTCCCCAATAATCGTTATAAACAGGACCGTCCCAGCATTTGCCATTAATCCTTTTTAATTAAACCATTATACTGTACACCACTAGAATTGTCACTATACATCAGAGCACAATAAGATTCCTCATAACCTCCAATCCACCACTGGCATGAGGTCATAGCACTTGCACCATGTTTCCACTTCTTCTAGACATTAGAAGGGACACTAGGGATTTAGAGAATATACACGCTAAAAATTCAGCAATCCCAATCTTTATATCTCAATATTATTGCTCACGCTACACTTGTACATGTTTATCACATTTTCACACCACCATCACACAGACTCTACTCGATCTTGTTTCTTAGTCAACAATATAGTCACACATAGAACAAATCATTTGCCTTATCACCATATATTACACATATTGTCACACTAGATCAATTGTAAGTTATTAAAGTATGCACTATCACTATGAATTTATAGTCACATTACACCCACTCATCCGCTCTAGAGCTAACAGAGTGACACCAATATATTAGAATAATTAATATAATAGCCAATTTATAGTCTTGTATAGACACTTAACACATGTTTTTGCCGAGTTCTGGTATTTATTCACCATTAGGTTAATAAGGGTACCCACATCATCACTATGGGGGTGGTTATCCACCTCGAGATTAGTCAATAACATAGTGTCAAATGTAACAACTATTCTTCTAAATTATGTTAAGATATAAAGTAGAAATTACGAAGATCAATTTAATAGACAGAATGGCGATTGCATTGTTTCAATGCAAAACCACAAATAGGGGTGGGTAAATGTTTATCGAGAACAGAGCCTTACAATTGGTCCGTTTTTTCCACCTATTAAAGGGACGAATTTTTGTTTCTAAATAGTGGATTCCCGATATAAAAGTATGTAACAACATCAAGTTACTATTATTGTATAATGATTGTAGTTGCAATTTGCTACTAAAGATTAGTGTGTCCGCTAGAAAGATATTATGTTAAGATGTAAAGCTGACATCACGATGATCAATTTGATTGACAGAATGGCGATTGCATTGCTTCAATGCAAAACAACAAATAGGGGGGTGTAAACATTCATTGAGAACAGAGCCTTACAATTGGTCCGTGTGTTAACCTATTGAAGGGACGATCTGTCGTTTCCAAATTGTTGATATTCGATACAAAAGCATGTATCCACATCAAGTTACTAGTATTGTATAACAATTGTATTTGCAACTCGCTACTAAAAATGAGTGTGTTCGCTAGAAAGAGATATGGATTCTAATATTTTGAAACACTATTTAGTTAGCATCCGTTTTCAAATGTACTAGCAATGTTAGGCTCATCTCTAAATACCCAATGGGAACAAAAAAGGGGAGGGTTTGTTAGAAACTGTTTGGTAGTGGCGGCAATAAAAAGCCGAGATTTTAATGTAGTTGATATGCCTGATGAAACGGCCAGGAGGGCCGAGAAACGCGTAGCAATATTTTACTTGTACCTATTTCATATGTGCTTGTTAACCCTGTGCAATAAAAGTTTTTAATTCATTTTAATACAACTTGAGCCTGGAGTTTGAATACAAGCACACCACTACCAGACAGTCTAGCATACAGGACAGCCACTGTTTCCAAGAAAGTGCCGGAGAGAGCCAGCTGGTCAGCTCTGAGTGCCAGCCCGCTTCCACAAGCACACTGGTGTGCTGTGCCAAAGTGTGAGTACCCTGTGCATACATAATTTGGAGTTTTGCCGAATTGTACCGATTGATACACACATTTGTGCGCCTCTCTTCCTTTTTTCCACCATCTCTCCTTAGAGTGACTGCCACACTCAGCAATAGTATTCCATAAAAAGAAGATAAGGGTAACTCCTCTTTGATAAAAATCCAAGTTTATTTAATTGAACAGGATCAGACAAAAAACACAACGTTTTGGGGTCAACACCCCTTAGTCACATGACTAAGGGGTGTTGACCCCGAAACGTTGTGTTTTTTGTCTGATCCTGTTCAATTAAATAAACTTGGATTTTTATCAAAGTGGAGTTACCGTTATCTTCTTTTTATGAATTACAGACTCAATGCCACTTTACTGACAGTTACAGATGAGGAACAGGACTTGAGGATTATTATTTCAGATGATTTAAAAATTAGTAAACAATTGAGTACTGCAGTGAGTAAGGCCAGTAGAACACTTGGATGTATTGGTAGATGTATTTGCAGCAGAAATAGTGAGGTTCTTACGCCACTTTACAGATCGTTAGTTAGGCCTCATCTTGAATATTGTATGCAGTTCTGGAGGCCATATCTTTAGAAGGACATAAACAAACTTGAATCTGTGTAAAGGAGGGCTACCAAAATGGTACATGGTCTAAAAAAAAAAACGTACCAGGGGAGGCTCAATGGCCTAAATATGTATAGCTTAGAGGAGAAAGGGAAAGAGGTGATATGATTGCAACTTTCAAGTATATTAAAGGACTTAGTAAAACTGAGGCTGTGAGCATTTTACATAAAAAGGAAAATTCAAGAACAAGGGATAATGATCTCACGTTGAAGGGTAGTAGATGCAAGAGTAATTTGAGGAAGCACTTCTTTACAGAAAGGGTGATTGATTCATGGAATAAACTTCCACAAGAGGTAGTAATGAAAACACTGTGGGGGACTTTAAGAATGCCTTGGAAAAGCAAAAGGCTATCCTACCAACTAGATATCTAGATATATCGTGCAGACTTGCTGAGCCTATGGGGCATATCTATCAAGCTCCGTATAGCAGTTATTAAGCAGCGGTCACAAAGACCGCTGCTCCATAACCTGTCCGCCTGCTCTGAGCAGGCGGACAGACATTGAGTATGATCGGGTTGATTGACACTTCCCTGCTGGTGGCCCAATGGCCGTGAGTCTGCAGGGGGGCAGCGTTGCACCAGCAGCTCTTGTGAGCTGCTGGTGCAATGCTGAATATAGTGAGCATATTGCTCGCCGTATTCAGCGAGGTCTGGCGGACCTGATCCGCACTGTGGGATCAGGTCCACCAGACTTTCTTAAATAGGGGCCTATGGCTCTTATCTGCCATAATTATCTATGTTTCTATGACCAAAATACAAATATTTGTTGATTTAATATATATTATCACAACAAATAGAATGGCATATAGTAAAATAACTAGGAGATTAAGTCTCAAAAGAGTTAATAGCATGAAAGAGCTAGTTACCTGACACAAATTACAAAAAGAAAACATTTCTTATTTTGGCAATAAGGGTGTAAACAAATTATACTGTTAAAGGGATAGTAAATGCTTTGTAATTGCAGAACATTTTTCTAGTCTTGCTATAGAACATCATATTATATTTTTAAAACAAATTAGAATTTATTTGCTGCAATTGGTTTTTCAATAGCCAAATTCCACCCACAACTTGCCTTATTGGGAGGATCCAACCCAGGCTTGAGTCTGCAGATAGAAAGATAGATATGTGGTAGGGTTAGCCATCTGAAGTCTGCACTATGCATTTTCAGTTCTGATAATTTGAAAATCCACAAATTTCAGTTTAAATTACATGAAAAAGAAGTTAATTACACAACACACAGCCATTAATGTCTAAACCATTGGCAACAAAAGTGAATATACCCCTAAGTGGAAATGTCCAAATTGGCCCAAAGTGTCAATATTTTGTGTGGCCACCATTATTTTCCAGCACTGCCTTAACCCTCTTGGTCATGGAGTTCACCAGAGCATCACAGGTTGCCACTGGAGTCCTCTTCCACTCCTTCATGACGACATCATGGAGCTGGTGGATATTAGAGACCTTGCGCTCCCCCATTTTCCATTTGAGGATGTCCTACAGATGCTCAATAGGGTTTAGATCTGGAGACATGCTTGGCCAGTCCATCACCTTTACTCTCAGTTTTTTTAGCAAGGCAGTGGTCATCTTGGAGGTGTGTTTGGGGTCGTTATTATGTTGGTATACTGCCCTGTGGCCCAGTCTACGAAGTGAGGGGATCATGCTCTGCTTCAGTATGTCACAGTACATGTGTCATGATACGTTGTACCTTTAAGTGGAAATCTCCTCTCCCCTTATTTTTTTACCCTACAAATTGGTGAGTAGGAACACTAGCAAACTGCTTGTTTATTGAAGTTTGTTAGCTGAACTTATTTCATACCTGGGATATCCTCGAATTTGTCTCCCAATGCAAGCCAAACGTTCACTGTAAGGATCACCTTTTACAGAGCTTCTAATCTCTCTAGCCAGCACTGCCACCTTGTAGCAAGCTGAGTTCACAGTAAATGCAGCTACCGCCACTCCTGACGTCATCGGCAGCCTCCTCAGATCTCACACAGCTTCTCACTCAGTGTTTCACAACGTGCAGCGTCTCGGAACGCTAAATCTGTCTCAGACTACCTCCAGACAAGGAACCCACAGGGCAAGCAGTAAAGATCTCGGATCTACTAAATACCCGCAAGTACCATTCACTATACTTACCTGTTGTCTGCCTGAAATGCTGTGACTTTTAGATATATGTTATATATCCTCTCTGAAAATACGCTCATCTCCCCTGCTTGCTTACGCATAACCTCTTGCAGCTCCTGTGTATAATCCGCTTCTCTAGCTCTACTTATTCCAAACACTAACAGTCTCTGTTAGATAAATATGACTTCCATAAGCTTATTCTGTGCTAAAACAAAACACAGCCTCTGCACATCCACACATATTAACAGAAGTGAATGATATTCATATTGCTTCATATCTCCTATAAACCAATATACTCAAACTCTACCAGGTATTTCTCTTGCTGATCTGAGCCTTCAATCTCTGTAGTGTTCTCAGTATAAACTGCATATAATACGTTATTCCCCAAAACACCTACTCATTAACCCTGTATGAGCTGGTATTCAGGAATTCCTACACATTCTACATTAAGAATAACTCAGCTTATGATTGAATAAACAAGCCAATACACCTTTTTGATTAATATGGATCCTGCAGAAATGTCGAACGAAATTACCACCTTAAATCAAAAGGTTGATATTCTTGCTCAGGGTTTAAATGAATTTCAACAAGAAAACAATACCCTAAAACGTATCATAAATTATTTATTTGAACAAAAACCTGTTGACCACCCTGAACCACATATAAATCCACCTAAAATATTTTCAGGTGTTCGCTCACAATTCCGTGAGTTTACGAATGCATGTTTATTGTTATTCACTATGAAGCCAAAGACTTACCACTCTGACAGAATTAAGGCATGTAAAGCAAATAGATAGAAAATATTGGCACTGCGATAGAGTGCATGTTTAAGAAATAAAAGGATATAATAATCCCTGGTGCTAACCCTTACTAATATACTATGTAATGCAAGGAAAAGGGAAAAAGGGGACAAGAAGGGGTTAAATAGCACTCATTCCTATTGAGATAGTAATAATGCTGAGAAACACTCAGCTAAATTGTGTGCAAATTGTTTACTTAAAAACTAATTTATTAGCAAGTATTAAAAAGAAGGATGTAATAAACATTACATATACTAATATGGAATAAACCATGTAATCTCCATTTAACTCTACGCTAACAGTTGTAAAGCACAGAAGGAGGCACTGCCAAACCACCCCCCTGTATTCCTGGCTGATAACTGGATACTTCGGCTTCAGGTGTCAGGGATGGCCAGAACTGCGCTCCTAACAAGCTAAACAAGTAAAAAAAGTAAAATCAACACTGTCATACAAACGCGTTTCGGCCAAGATACGGCCTTTCTCAATGTGTATAAAAACTGACAAGCCGAATGCCGCATCTGAATCACTTTAAATACCCAATGAGCCTTAGAATCCACCAATCATATCATGAGTAAGCTTAACGCCCCTTCCAGAGCGAATCCCTTCACAGTGATGTCACGGAGGATTGTACTTAGTGGGTCCTCTCATTGGCTGTAAGTTTAACTCCCTCAGCCAATCACCGGACCATAATTTCGTGCTTCTCCATATTACGGATATGAAATGATGTCTAATTATATTGGTGTAAATATGATGAAGTATAATACTATATACATAAAGCAGATTTCTGTATGATCCTGCTCAGACATGCACATCGAACACACACATCCCTCTCACTTTCTGCGCTATTACCGTAGTGTGAAAAAACGCTTACAATATTGCAGTAGAAACACACTAGCCAAGTCGCGGACTGTAGGTGTGTACAGCTCATAAAATTGTATAGCTGTGGTAAGATGCTTTAAACAGGTTAATCTCAATATTACTGTGACAACGATATGGATTCATGTGACTCCTAACTGTACTTAAAAATACGGCTAAAACGCACTGATTACTAACGTTGTTGTAATTTTGCCACATGTCATAGATAAATGTGCCAGCACATATTCTTGTGAACCTATTTTAACAGTTTACATATGATATCCTAAAATGACGTGTCAGTAAAATATATTATATAACAAAAGTATCTAATATACGAAGAAAGAGACAACCTTTTGTTGTGTTTTCTACGGATACTATATTGCGATGATGCGAAGTATCCCAAATTAAGGGGTACTTCACTGATTCCATTTATATAGATGTACATTGCTTGGTATTATCTGTAAAATACCATATATAGTGTAGTAATTTGCTATTACCGATCATAGTGGTAGCCAAATTATTTATGGTATTTAGTATTGGCAAGTACTATTAGAAGTGATAGATACTTGATTCAAGATCTTGTTTAACCTTAAATTCTCAATGGTATATAGTCTGTAACCCATAAAATATTTATTATCTTAGGTTAGTTATAGGTGTAACAGATGTAAAATACTATTAAAGATATAAACACTTTAAATAAAGGTTTTACTAGACCTAAATTTCATCACTGGTACGTAGTTATCAACACATAGAATATTCAATGCATCTTACTTAGTTCTGGGTGCATATCTAAGCAGGAGGATGTTGAGACTAGTTAAAAAGACGGGTTATGCCCATATATCAATTCTGCAATGAGCCTTAAGTTTATTTACAGGAACACTCAAAAATGATTGTTCTCATTCATGCCATTTGGCATAACAGAGTTCAAATTAAAAATCCACCTCGCTTCTTTTTTCAAAAAAGCCTGTTCTATATCTCCTCCACGAATGCCAGATTGCAGTGTTTCTAAACCCCAGCATTTAAAGGTGCCAGTTTTGCCTGTGATACTGTAGGAAATGCCTTGCAACGCTAGTGATTTGTTTGCCATTTTCTACATCTTTAGCGGCATTTCTAATGTTGCTTAGGCGTTCTGTCATTCTTTTGCCCATTAATCTCATTGTCATTCCTACATAAAACAAATTATAACTGCAGGATACACAATATATTGCATTGGAAGTTTTACATGTAATATGGTTACGTATGATCCATTTATTCTGGAATCTATCTACCATAATTTTCTTTTTTACCATATGTGTGCACACCTTGCAGTTGCCACAGGCTATAGACCCTTTGTATAGTGGGGGCTTCTTAGCATTTCTATCGAAATGACTGACTGTCAAGTGATCACTAAGATTACTGGCTCTCCTATATGTAAATAGTGGTTTTGTGGGGATTATAGACTTAAATTGTTCATCCGATTGTAGAATATGCCAGTGTTTTAATAACACATTGGATATTTGGTTACTCTGGTTACAAAAAGTTGAAATGAACCTGAGGGGATTAGAGTCTTCAGCAATTTTTTTGGGTTTCAAAAGTACCTGTCTATTTTTATTAAGTGCTTTCTCATAGGCTCTTTTTAGGGACTTATTAGAATAACCCCGTAAGAGCAAATTGTTTACTTAAAAACTAATTTATTAACAAGTATTAAAAAGAAGGATGTAATAAACATTACATATACTAACATGGAATAAACCACGTAATCTCCATTTAACTCCATGCTAACAGTTGTAAAGCACAGAAGGAGGCACAGCCAAACCACCCCCCTGTATTCCTGGCCGATAACTGGATACTTGGCTTCAGGTGTCAGGGATGGCCAGAACTGCGCTCCTAACAAGCTAAACACTGAACACTAACAGCTAGATTTGGAGTTTTGTCGGTAAGGACCTGTGTAGCTAACGCCGGCTTTTTTCTGGCCGCACCATAAAAATAACTCTGGTATTGAGAGTCCACATAAAGGCTGCGTTAGGCTCCAAAAAAGGAGCGTAGAGCATATTTAACACTGCTTCAACTCTCGATACCAGAGTTGCTTACGCAAGCGGCCAGCCTCAAAAACGTGCTTGTGCACGATTCCCCCATAGGAAACAATGGGGCTGTTTGAGCTGAAAAAAACCTAACACCTGCAAAAAAGCCGCGTTCAGCTCCTAACGCAGCCCCATTGTTTGCTATGCGTAAACACTTCCTACGTCTGCAACTAACACCCTAACATGTACCCCGAGTCTAAACACCCCTAACCTTACACTTATTAACCCCTAATCTGCCGCCCCCGCTATCGCTGACCCCTGCATATTATTATAAACCCCTAATCTGCCGCTCCGTAAACCGCCGCTACTTACATTATCCCTATGTACCCCTAATCTGCTGCCCCTAACACCGCCGACCCCTATGTTATATTTATTAACCCCTAATCTGCCCCCCACAACGTCGCCTCCACCTGCCTACACTTATTAACCCCTAATCTGCCGAGCGGACCTGAGCGCTACTATAATAAAGTTATTAACCCCTAATCCGCCTCACTAACCCTATAATAAATAGTATTAACCCCTAATCTGCCCTCCCTAACATCGCCGACACCTAACTTCAAACATTAACCCCTAATCTGCCGACCGGAGCTCACCGCTATTCTAATAAATGTATTAACCCCTAAAGCTAAGTCTAACCCTAACACTAACACCCCCCTAAATTAAATATAATTTTAATCTAACGAAATTAATTAACTCTTATTAAATAAATTATTCCTATTTAAAGCTAAATACTTACCTGTAAAATAAATCCTAATATAGCTACAATATAAATTATAATTACATTGTAGCTATTTTAGGATTAATATTTATTTTACAGGCAACTTTGTAATTATTTTAACCAGGTACAATAGCTATTAAATAGTTAAGAACTATTTAATAGTTACCTAGTTAAAATAATTACAAAATTACCTGTAAAATAAATCCTAACCTAAGTTACAATTAAACCTAACACTATACTATCATTAAATTAATTAAATAAAATACCTACAATTACCTACAATTAAACCTAAGACTACACTATCAATACATTAATTAAATACAATATCTACAAATAACTACAATGAAATAAACTAACTAATAAGAGTTAATTAATTTAGTTAGATTAAAATTATATTTAATTTAGGGGGGTGTTAGGGTTAGACTTAGCTTTAGGGGTTAATACATTTATTAGAATAGCGGTGAGCTCCGGTCGGCAGATTAGGGGTTAATGTTTGAAGTTAGGTGTCGGCGATGTTAGGGAGGGCAGATTAGGGGTTAATACTATTTATTATAGGGTTAGTGAGGCGGATTAGGGGTTAATAACTTTATTATAATAGCAGATTAATAAGTGTAGGCAGGTGGAGGCGACGTTGAGGGCGGCAGATTAGGGGTTAATTAATATATAATATAGGGGTCGGCGGTGTTAGGTGCAGCAGATTAGGGGTACATAGCTATAATGTAGGTGGCGGCGCTTTGCAGTCGGCAGATTAGGGGTTAATTATTGTAGGTAGCTGGCGGCGACATTGTGGGGGGCAGGTTAGGGGTTAATAAATATAATACAGGGGTCGGCGGTGTTAGGGGCAGCAGATTAGGGGTACATAGGGATAACTTAGCTGGCGGCGCTTTGCGGTCGGCAGATTAGGGGTTAAAATAAATAAATTGAGTGGCGGCGATGTGGGGGGACCTCGGTTTAGGGGTACATAGGTAGTTTATGGGTGTTAGTGTACTTTAGAGTACAGTAGTTAAGAGCTTTATGAACCGGCGTTAGCCCAGAAAGCTCTTAACTACTGACTTTTTTCTGCGGCTGGAGTTTTGTCGTTAGATTTCTAACGCTCACTTCAGACACGACTCTAAATACCGGAGTTAGAAAGATCCCATTGAAAAGATAGGATACGCAATTGACGTAAGGGGATCTGCGGTATGGAAAAGTCGCGGCTGAAAAGTGAGCGTTAGACCCTTTTTTGAGTGACTCCAAATACCGGAGTTAGCCTAAAACCAGCGTTAGGAGCCTCTAACGCTGGTTTTCACAGCTAACGCCAAACTCCAAATCTAGGCCTAATGGAGTAAAAAAAGTAAAATCAACACTGTCACACAAACGCGTTTTGGCCGAGATGCGGCCTTTCTCAATGTGTATAAAAATTGACAAGCCGAGTGCCGCATCTGAATCACTTTAAATACCCAATGAGCCTTAGAATCCAAAAATCATATCACGAGTAAGCTTAACACCCCTTCCAGAGCGAATCCCTTCACAGTGATGTCACGGAGGATTGTACTCAGCGGGTCCTCTCATTCGCTGTAAGTTTAACTCCCTCAGCCAATCACTGGACCATAATTTCGTGCTTCTCCGTATTACGGATATGAATTGAAGTCTAATTATATTGGTGTAAATATGATGAAGTATAATACTATATACATAATGCAGCTTTCTGTATGATCCTGCTCAGACATGCACATTCAACACACACATCCCTCTCAACTTCTGCGCTATTACCGTAGTGTGAAAAAACGCTTACAATATTGCAGTAGAAACACACTAGCCAAGTTGCGGACTGTATGTGTGTACAGCTCATAAAATTGTATAGCTGTGGTAAGATGCTTTAAACAGGTTAATCTCAATATTACTGTGACAACCATATGGATTCATGTGACTCCTAACTGTGGTCTTAAAAATACGGCTAAAATGCACTGATTACTAACGTTGTTGTAATTTTGCCACATGTCATAGATAAATGTGCCAGCACATATTCTTGTGAACCTATTTTAACAGTTTACATATGATATCCTAAAACGACGTGTCAGTAAAATATATTATATAACAAAAGTATCTAATATACGAAGAAAGAGACAACCTTTTGTTGTGTTTTCTACGGATACTATATTGCGATGATGCGAAGTATCCCAAATTAAGGGGTACTTCACTGATTCCATTTATATAGATGTACATTGCTTGGTATTATCTGTAAAATACCATATATAGTGTAGTAATTTGCTATTACCGATCATAGTGGTAGCCAAATTATTTATGGTATTTAGTATTGTCAAGTACTATTAGAAGTTATATATACTTGATTCAAGATCTTGTTTAACCTTAAATTCTCAATGGTATATAGTCTGTAACCCATAACATATTTATTATCTTAGGTTAGTTATAGGTGTAACAGATGTAAAATACTATTAAAGATATAAACACTTTAAATAAAGGTTTTACTAGACGTAAATTTCATCACTGGTACGTAGTTATCAACACATCAACATAATATTCAATGCATCTTAATTAGTTCTGGGTGCATATCTAAGCAGGGGGATGTTGAGACTAGTTAAAAAGACGGGATTATGCCCATATATCAATTCTGCAATGAGCCTTAAGTTTATTTACAGGAACACCCACAAATTATTGTTCTCATTCATGCCATTTGACATAACAGAGTTCAAATTAAAAATCCACCTCGCTTCTTTTTTCAATAAAGCCCGTTATATTTCTCCTCCACGAATGCCAGATCGCAGTGTTTCTAAACCCCAGCATTTAAAGGTGCCAGTTTTGCCATTGTGATACTGTAGGAAATGCCTTGCAATGCTAGTGATTTGTTTGCCATTTTCTACATCTTTAGCGGCATTTCTAATGTTGCTTAGGTGTTCTGTCATTCTTTTGCCCATTAATCTTGTCGTCATTCCTACATAAAACAAATTACAACTGCAGGATACACAATATAATTAGACATCAATTCATATCTGTAATACGGAGAAGCACGAAATTATGGTCCAGTGATTGGCTGAGGGAGTTAAACTTACAGCCAATGAGAGGACCCGCTGAGTACAATCCTCCATGACATCACTGTGAAGGGATTCGCTCTGGAAGGGGCGTTAAGCTTACTTGTGATATGATTGGTGGATTCTAAGGCTCATTGGGTATTTAAAGTGATTCAGATGCGGCACTCGGCTTGTCAGTTTTTATACACATTGAGAAAGGCCGCATCTCGGCCAAAACGCGTTTGTGTGACAGTGTTGATTTTACTTTTTTTACTCCATTAGTGTTTAGTGTTTAGCTTGTTAGGAGTGCAGTTCTGGCCATCCCTGACACCTGAAGCCGAAGTATCCAGTTATCGGTCAGGATTACAGGGGGGTGGATTGACTGTGCCTCCTTCTGTGCTTTACAACCATTAGCGTGAAGTTAAATGGAGATTACGTGGTTTATTCCATGTTAGTATATGTAATGTTTATTACATCCTTCTTTTTAATACTTGTTAATAAATTCGTTTTTAAGTAAACAATTTGCACACAACTTAGCTGAGTGTTTCTCAGCATTATTACTATCTCAATAGGAATGAATGCAATTTAACCCCTTCTTGTCCCCTTTTTCCCTTTTCCTTGCATTACATAGAATTAAGGTGTGTACCACAATATCCTATCTGAGTGGGGAGCCGAGATCATGGGCAGACAGGTTCTTTGAAACTGGAAATTCCATTCTGGATTCAGTAGATAATTTCTTTGGAGCAATGGCAGTCTTGTACGAGGACACCAACAAACAGATTACCATGGAGAACAATCTAAGAACCTTGAAACAAGGAAAGAGAGCTGTGGAAGACTACGTTGCAGAATTCCAGATCTGGGCCACTGACTCTCAGTGGAACACAGTCAGCCTAAGGAATCAGTTCAGACTCGGTCTGTCTGAGCAGCTCAAAGATGAACTATCTCGTATAGACCTTCCTGATAATCTAGAATCA
The DNA here is from genome assembly GCF_027579735.1 of Bombina bombina. NCBI lineage: Eukaryota > Metazoa > Chordata > Amphibia > Anura > Bombinatoridae > Bombina > Bombina bombina. The sequence goes on from NC_069499.1 coordinate 506,157,255, forward strand.
CTGATCAAATTATGTATCTCTATGGATAGAAGAATCCGAGAATGCAGGGCTGAAAAACAACAGTCCGATATCCCAACCAAAAGAAACACAGTGTCACCCACTGATAAAACCACTACCTTTCCTCTACCTATGGAAATAGGCACCATTAAAGGACCTCTCTCACAAGAGGGAAAATTAAGAAGACGTAAGTCCAATCTTTGCATGTACTGTGCAAACAAAGACCACTCTGTTTCTACTTGTTCTTTCTTAAATCGACAAAAAAAGGGTAAGATTTTTCATATAATTCCTAAGAATGTACCTAACCAAAATACTCACCTTGTGATTGAATTGTCTTTACAGTGGGATCAACACCTTCTCCAGAATGAGGCTATGATCGATTCGGGGGCTTACGGGATGTTCATTGACCAAAAACTTGTAACCCAGAATAAAATACCTTGTGTGCTTAAGCAAACACCCGTTTATGTGAAAGTCATTGATGGTTCTACCTACTTAAAAGGGCCAATAACAGATCACACTGTACCGATTCTTATAACCACCATTCACGGTCATAAAGAATACATTTCCTTTGATATTATACCAAGCTCTCTACACTCTATAATATTAGGTTATCCTTGGCTACATAAACATAACCCCAAGATTGACTGGGTAAATAGTAGTTTTACTTTTAACTCTCCGTATTGTTCTTCCACTTGTTTCCCATATCTGGAAATTAAACATATCGAACCCCTCCTACCAGAGGAATATAACAAATTCTCAGATGTATTTAACCTCAAAGACCTCACTGACCATACGATTGTCCCATAGACACTAAACCAGGGGTTGTTATTCCTTTTGGGCGTATATTCCCTCTATCCCAAAAAGAATTAAAATATCTCAGGGAATATCTGGATGAAAATCTGAGAAAAGGGGTTATCTCCCTATCAACTTCCTCTGCTGCTGCAGGGATATTTTTTGTCACCAACAAGGATGGTACTCTTAGACCCATAATAGATTATAGAGCCCTAAATTCTATAACCATAAAGAATAGATAACTACTTCCGCTTATAGCTGAACTCCTTGAAAGACTAAACGAGGCAACTATCTTTACCAAGTTAGATCTGAAAGGGGTGTATAACTTGATCCGAATGAGGAAAGGGGATGAATGGAAGACGGCCTTCAGAACCCGTTATGGCCTATTCCAATATAACATTATGCCTTTTGGATTAACAAATGCACCCGCCACTTTCCAATACTTTATAAATGATATTTTCAAGGATTTAATTGATGTTTGTGTTGTAATATATTTAGATGACATTCTAATCTACTCCAAAAATATAACTGATCACGTAAAAAATGTAAGATGGGTTTTAGCCAGATTAAGAGAACATTGTTTATATGCCAAAACAGAGAAGTGTCAGTTCCATGTAAAGACAATAAAATTTCTAGGGTACATCATCTCCCCTGATAGTATAAACATGGATCCAGAGAAGGTAACCGCTATAACAAATTGGCCTAAACCGACCTCTGTAAAGTCTTTACAAAGATTTCTGGGGTTCTCCAATTTTTACAGGAGGTTTATTTAACAACTACTCAACTATGGTACAACCTTTAACCAGATTAACGGGGAAACAAAAATTTGTATGGACTACCAAGGCTCAAAAAGAGTTTGATCTGCTAAAACATTGTTTTACCACAGCACCCGTTTTATGGCTACCTAACCCATCAGTTCACTCTCGAGGTGGATGCCTCAACAGTGGGAATAGGTGCCATACTCTCTCAACAAAGCCTATCCACATCAGAACTTCACCCCATCGCTTACTATTTAAGACTTCTTACTCCTGCTGATAGAAACTATTCAGTAGGTGACATGGAACTTCTCGCTATAAAATGTGCACTTGAACACTGGAGACACCTACTAGAAGGAACCACAAAACCATTTTTCATATTCACTGATCATAAAAATTTGCAATATTTAAGGAATAATAAAACGCTATCATCCCATCAAGTTTGTTGGTCCCTGTTTTTTGACCGCTTCAATTTCTTCATTAGTTACCGACCCGGATCAAAAAACATAAAGGCAGATGCTTTATCCCGCTCTTTGGACCCATTACCTGATAAAGAAGATATACAACCTATCATCACACCATCCCTTCCTCCTGCGTTAAGGATAATACTTCAGGCCTCTACTTCTACAAAACCCTGACATATATCCCTCCTACTTTAAGGAAAACTCTTAATCAACATCATCATGATCCACCACTTTCAGGACATCTCGGGATTTCAAAGACACAAGAACTGATCAGCAGGAACTTCTGGTGGCCTCGACTCAAGCAGGACACTTATGACTATGTAACCACTTGTTCTACTTGTGCGAGGAATAAAAAAGACCACCATGGGGCGTGTCTCTGGGCAGCACCGGTAAAGGTTGAAATATCGGGAGCTCTGAGTAAATCACGGATAATCTGTCTATTATCAGTGACACAGATGATCATTTAATAGCCTTTTGTGGAAATTCAGAGTTGGTAAATCAAGCTGATTCATATGATATGCTGCACTAAGGAATCCTACCTTTGTTCACCGATCCGGAGCATTGAGGCCTAAGGCAGACTCTTTACTGAGAGGCACTCAACACCCCCCCGGTACCTTGACGCTGGGTATACAGTGCTTTGACACTGCTAACTTCTACTCAACAGACATAGCAAACGCGGAGATGCAGATCCTTCAAGAGCTGGAGAAGTTATTACTCTATCATCTTACCCAAATTGATGAAAGCCTTGGTGAATCTACTCATGCGGTTACCCACGTGGCCCCATGCGCCATATCTGTTTCAGCGACAAAGCCTAGTGATACTGAGGAGACAACAGCTAGTTTACCTCCGAACCGCTTATCGCAAGGGCCATCATTAAAACTAAACTACCCAATTTCAAATCCAATTGAAGAAAAGGTAACGGAGACAATCCTTTATGTCACTCCTGCAACCAATACAACCTTAGCGGACCGTAACAGCAACGGTCTATCCACTAACTTACCATCAGGTAAAGGGGAACAACCATCAGACGTTCACACTCAGCAGGACTCCAAGCGCTTCACTGTTAGAGAGAAGGTCCCAACTCCTGCAAGACTGTGGGGGAGATATGTCAGCTTCCAACTGGCAATCATGAATGCCACTAACTCTGCAGATCTTCTCTTTCCCGCTACTGAGAGCGGCGTCGGCAGCAACTCTTCTGAGTTACTAGGAACAGTGACTGGCTTTGCGATGTGCCCTGCATCTGGTTTCATGATATCAGTACTTTCTGGAGACTGCTGCACTACTTCTCAACCCTGCCGTAGACTAGCAGGTCTGTATCGGTCGCAACTGTTATGGATGTGGATCCCTCCGATGCTCTGCTGGGATCCTGGGGGGGTGTGCCTGCCCTTCTCTCTGAAATGCTGCATCTCTTTACTTGGAACCTCCGGAGCGGATATCACCAGAGGGAGAACACGGGCTAAGTTACCCTGCACCGGCCCGCTGCGATAGAGGAATTAAGTTGTAACTTGCTGATTTTTCCTAATAATGGCTATTTCATTCAGAAAAGGTACACTGGCATTATCCGTTTACTATTAAAATGATTACTATAATGTATAACAAAGTTTAATTTACCAAGGTATCTCTGTACAATTTAGTACCTTGTGAAAAATGAGCAAATTAACTTCATTTTTGCCAAACTCTGCCATGCTGGTAAAAAAATCCTCCCCATTATCTATTACTGAATTTAAGTAACTAGAATGCAAATGGATTTAGCCTTTACTTGGTAAGACGTGCCTTACCCCAGCTAATGAAGAAACTTTATTCATTCGTTAAGTTGCATCCTCTAACAATATGACTCAGGAATATGTTATTGTTGTTGAATTTTTACTAGTTTATTGGTTATAGGAAAAATAAAATCTGGGACTTTATTTAGGTTACAGAAGTTCTTTATTATGAACATTTGCAAAAAGACTAGACAGTCTTCAATCAAGATAATTCAGTATATCAATTATATATCCCTATGAATATCTTGCTTGATCTTCAAAATATATGTGCGAATAGAAAACATTGTCAGATGTCATTTGATATTTGTGTCACATATATCATTCTCAATAATGCTAAATATTTATTTTGTTCATTTGTATAAAAAAAAAAAAAAAGAATGTCATTAATATTTGCATGTACAACGATATAATAACTTACACAATAATGACACGAGGAACAAGGGTTGATGTAAACTTATCTGTTATTTCATTGTTTTTAATTTTTCATTGTCTCCATATTTAGCTGAGCTCAGCCTCCAATCTTTATTAGGGCACAATGCCCTCTCGGACTTCATTTTATAAACATTTTAGGGATGGCATGAGCACGGACTTTACTTTATCTCTTTTCTTTATAAAATGAGACACTTCAGGGATGTACCTTATACACTTATGGCTGAACATGTAACTTGAATTGTTTGTTATACCTTTGTTTCTAATAAAGCCTTTGAAAACTTAAAAAAAAAAAAAAAAAAAAAAAAAGACCACCATAAACCATTCGGCTTGTTGAATCCCTTACCCATTCCTGAGGTCCCCTGGAACATGATAGCGATGGACTTTATTGTGGATTTACCACCTTCTAACAACTTAACTACCATATTAGTCGTGATCTCACCAAACTAGCTCATTTCATCCCTCTAAAGAAGATCACTAATGCTTTGACAACAGCAAAAGTTTTTTTTTCTCACATCGTAAAACTTCATGGTTTACCAACCTCCATAGTATCTGATCGAGGGACACAATTCACGTCCAGATTCTGGAAAGAACTTTGCCGTATTCTAAAGATCACCCGAGACTGTCCACAGCCTTTCATCCCCAGTCTAACGGATTAACAGAATGTGTCAACCAAACATTAGAACAGTATCTAAGATGCTATGTCTCTCACCTACAAGAAGACTGGTCGGAATGGTTACCGATGGCGGAATTCGCCTATAACAACTCGGTAAACACTTCCACCAAAATTTCTACCTTCTTCGCTACCTACGGATATCACCCGATGACCCTACCTGATACCAGTTCTGTATCAAATGCTCCAGCTGTTCTAGACTATGTCAGCAATATCAAAGATGCTATGACCTTACTGAAAGCTCATCTAGAAGAAGCAAAGTCAAAACAAAAATTGTATTTTGACAGAAAACATTCCGCCCCTCCAACTTATAAAACAGGTGACCTAGTGTGGCTCTCAACTAGAAACTTTAAGCTAAAGGTGCCATGCAAGAAGTTAGTAAACCAGTTCATTGGACCTTTTAAGATCCTAAAGATTATTCATCCAAATGCAGTAATACTTAAGCTACCACTCACTCTCAGAATCCACCCTTCTTTTCATGTCTCCCTGCTAAAACCTTTTGTTAGTAAACATGACCTAGCACAGCAGGCGAACCCCACTTCCACGTTAGTTATTTATGACCAAACCGAATACGAAGTAGAAAAGATACTGGATTCACGTTTCCATTGGAGGAAAGTGGAATATCTTGTTCATTGGAAAGGATATGGCCCCAAGGAGGATTCCTGGATACCCCTTTGGGATCTCCATGCACCACGTTTACTTTCCGCTTTTCATAAGCAAAATCCTACCAAACCTGGTTAGGGGTCGTCCTTGGGGCCCATCTGAAAGGGGGGGGATCTGTCATGATATGTTGTACCTTTAAGTGGAAATCTCCTCCCCCTTATTTTTTACCCTACAAATTGGTGAGTAGGAACACTAGCAAAATGCTTGTTTATTGAAGTTTGTTAGCTGAACTTATTTCATACCTGGGATATCCTCAAATTTTTCTCCCAAAGAAAGCCAAACATTCACTGTAAGGATCACCTTTTACAGAGCTTCTAATCTCTCTAGCCAGCACTGCTACCTTGTAGCAAGCTGTGTTCACAGTAAATGCAGCTACCGCCACTCCTGACGTCACCGGCAGCCGCCTCAGATCTCACACAGCTTCTCACTCAGTGTTTCACAGCGTGCAGCGTCTCGGAACGCTAAATCTGTCTCAGACTACCTCCAGACAAGGAACCCACAAGGCAAGCAGTAAGGATCTCGGATCTACTAAATACCCGCAAGTACCATTCATTATATTTACCTGTTGTCTGCCTGAAATGCTGTGACTTTTAGATATATGTTATATATCCTCTCTGAAAATACGCTCATCTCCCCTGCTTGCTTACGCTTAACCTCTTGCAGCTCCTGTGTATAATCCGCTTCTCTGGCTCTACTTATTCCAAACACTAACAGTCTCTGTTAGATAAATATGACTTCCATAAGCTTATTCTGTGCTAAAACAAAACACAGCCTCTGCACATCCACACATATTAACAGAAGTGAATGATATTCATATTGCTTCATATCTCCTATAAACCAATATACTCAAACTCTACCAGGTATTTCTCTTGCTGATCTGAGCCTTCAATCTCTGTAGTGTTCTCAGTATAAACTGCATATAATACGTTATTCCCCAAAACACCTACTCATTAACCCTGTATGAGCTGGTATTCAGGAATTCCTACACATTCTACATTAAGAATAACTCAGCTTATGATAACATGTTGGCAATCATGGTTCACTCCATGAACTGTATCTCCCCCAGTGCCGGCAGCACTCATGCAGGCCCCGACCATGACACTCCCACCAGCATGCTTGACTGTAAGCAAGACACACTTGTCTTTGTACTTCTCACCTGGTTGCCGCCACACACGCTTGACACCATCTGAGCAAAATAAGTTTATCTTGGTCTCATCAGACTATCAACTTTAGAAGAGGCTTCCTTCTGGGACGACAGCCATGCAGACCAATTTGATGCAGTGTGTGGCGTATGGTCTGAGCACTGACAGGCTGACCCCACCTCTTCAACCTTTGCAGCAATGCTGGCAGCACTCATACATCTATTTCCTAAAGGCAACCTCTGGATATGACGCTGAGCACGTGCACTTAACTTCTTTGGTCGACCATGGCGAGGCCTGTTCTGGGTAGAACCTGTCCTGTAAAACCGCAGTATGGTCTTGCCCACCATGCTTCAGGTCAGTTTTAGGTACTTGGCAATCTTCTTATAGCCTATGACATCTTTATGTAGAGCAACAATTCTTTTTTTCAGATCCTCAGAGTTATTTGCCATGAGGTGTCATGTTGAACTTCCAGTGACCCGTATGACAGTGACATAGTGTAAGAGCGATAACACCAAATTTAACACACCTGCTCCCCATTCACACCTGAGACCTTGTAACACTAACGAGTCACATGACACCAGGGAGAGAAAATGACTAATTGGGCCCAATTTGGACATTTCCCCTTAGGGTGTACTCACTTTTGTTGCTAACGGTTTAGACATTAATGGCTGTGCGTTGAGTTATTTTGAGGGGACAGCAAATTTACACTGTTATACAGACTGTACACTCACTACTTTACATTGTAGCAAAGTTTAATTTATTCAGTGTTGTTACATGAAAAGATTTAATAAAATATTTACAAAAATGTGAGGGGTGTATTCACTTTTGTGAGATACTGTATATATCTACACTAACTATTTTTAAAATTAAAGTACAATTCTCACTTGTTAGAAAAAAAAAATACTTAAAAAGTGAATAATATAAACAAATAACAAACAATTAAATTAAGGTAATGTGTTCCAAGCAGATCCCTGAACCAGAGAGTATATGTATAAAAGCGGTTTTACAGGCTTGTGTAAACAACAGGCTTCTGTAAACAAATGAAAGAATGGCTTTAAAGAGAACTGCAAGTACAGGAGGAAAAGCAATGACATGGTGAGTAGTAACTATACTACTGCAGTTGTACTCAGTGGTTTAATGGCCTTTAAAATTAAAGGTAAAGCTCTACATCTTTATATTGGGTGCAGCCATCTTTTTTTGCATATATTGTTGCACCTTCTGACAGAAGCAGTGCGCTTTCAGCTTTCACAGATCAGTGATGTTACTGTTTTTTTTTGGCAACTTACATTTAGGATTAGTTTACAAAATAGAAAGCAGTGGGGTTAGATTTATTTTCTGTTTTTTTAACACAGTTTAAAAGTGATATAACAAATCAGGGGTGGACTGAGCAGACAGGCAAATAGGACCTGCACCGAGGGGCCCGGCATGTAGGGGGCCCACAAGTGGCATCTCCATGGCTCCTGATGTTCTGCCTAAGCCAACAGTCACAGCAAGTTAAATGAGCATGTGGAGTAGTTGTGAACTGGGGATGGTGGCTGCACTATCAGTGACTAAGCAGTTAAGTGTAGGTGTAGTGGGGCCCATGTGTCTGAATGGGGGGCCTGTTGCTCTGGGGGTCCTAGATTGTTGGAGTCCGGCCTTGAAGGGTGGCAAACCCTGGGGATCTGTTGCTTTTGGGGCCATGAAGGGTGGGGTCTTGCCCTAGAGATTATGGCCCTGTCTCTTTGCCTTGATGATGGTGTCCTATCCTGGGAGGTTAGGGGGCCTGGTTCGGGTAGGGCAGAGAGGCAGACCTGCTCATTAGTATAAATGTACATACAATGGGTGGGTGTGGGGTGGTTGGGTGAGAGATGTGGGGGACTTTCCCTAATTTTTGCCCAGGTCCCTAGTTGGTCTCAGTCCGCCCCTGTATAAAATATTTAAAGCCCTCAGGAATAATACAGAGAAATGCAGCCACTCTAAACTGAATTGCACAAAAGGGTTGTCAAGAAGACAACAATATCACTGATCTGTGAATGTTCACTGCTTCTGTCACAGGATACAAGAATAGATCATTTGAATATGGTGGCCCCCCATGTAAAGATGCAGAACTTCACTAGCCAGCAGTTAATATAATAGAATGGCTTTAAAGAGAGTTGCAGGCACAGGTGGAAAAGCAACAGCATGGTGACTAGTAACCCTGCTACTGTAGTTGTCTCCAGCAGGTTAATGTCCCAGATTAAACACTTTTTTAGATCCTTGGTAATTCATATTAGGCTTAAATGGCTGAATGAACCCCATGAAAAAAATGTACTTTTAAATTAATTCTGAAATGTGTAAAAATGTATTTGAAACAGCAAGTAAGCAATTATTTTGGTTTCTGACTAATGTGTTTTGATTCTGGAAAAATGCAGTTAGTAAATATTTTATACACCTTTGTAGAAAAGACGTAAATCATCTTGCTAAATTTAATGAACAAATCTGCTATACTTTATATATATTTTAAATCAGTTTTTCACAGTTTCTCTAACATTTGATCCTAGTATTTTTTTTATACCGTACTTGGTTTAATTTAATTAACATTTAAATGTAAGTTAGCAATGACATCACCTTTAAAAGACCATTAAATACAATATAACTGCATAATCAGCAAGTGCTTAAAATGAGACAATGAATTTTAAATGAGCAATAGATTATTTTTTTGACAAATTTCAAAGTTGACTTAAATTTGCCGCCCCCGTTTCATGTGACAATCATCAGCCAATCACAGACTCATACATATGCACTGTGAACTTTGCACATGCTCAGTAGTAGCTGATGCTTAAGAAAGTTTGCATATAAAAAGTCTTCACAATTTAATAATAGAAGTAAATTGGAAAGTTTTTTGCATGCTCTGAGGCATGAAAGTTTAATGTCCCTTTATTGTCCCTTTAAGTGTAGGATAAATGTGCAGTTAATATGAGACCATAATAATACAATTTAGGTTACGCTTATCCAGCCTGTGACCTACAGGCCACAATGAGCTCAGTAGTCTAGATTCACAGAATATACGTATATGCATTTGGTGATTGGCTGATGGATGTCACATGATGGGAGGGAAAAGAAAGCTAACTTTGAAATGTTAGAAAAAAATCTACTCGTGAAATTTAAACTAACTTAATTTAAGTTGTCTTTTATGCATTCATTGATTATGCTTTTCTACTGTGTTTTAGTGGTCCATTAAAGGGACACTGAACCCAATTTTTTTTATTTTGTGATTCAGATAGAGCATGCAATTTTAAGCAACTTCCTAATTTACTCAATTTATAAATTTGTCTTCATTCTCTTGGTATGTTTATTTGAAAAGCAAGAATGTCAGTTGTAGATGCCGGCCCATTTTTGGTGAACAACCTGGGCTGTCCTTGCTGATTGGACAGCACCAATAAACAAGTGCTGTCTATGGTTCTGAACCCAAAAATTGCTGGCTCCTTAGCTTAGATGCCTTCTTTTTCAAATAAAGATAGAAAGAGAATGAAGACAACTTTATAATAGGAGTAAATGAAAAAGTTGCTTAAAATTGCATGCTCTATGTGAATCAGGAAATAAAAAAGTTGGGTTCAGTGTCCCTTTAAGTTACAGGGAAAAATAAATAAATAATAAATAATGAAAGTATATTGTGAAGTTGTTTGACTACACATAATTAAGCATTTTATATTATAATCTCAAAGTGTTTACCGTCCCTTCTTACTATCTTGTAGATAAACTTATAAACATCTAACCTGAAAACCGTAACACCCAACTTGCAGCCATAAATGTTTAGCTATATACCTCTCCTGAATAATCCTCTATTTGTGCCATTTGTGTGTTGAAAGGGGCATTGTATGAAAACAATTCTTTACTACTTTTAAATATTGTGGACGTTTGCCTGAACAAATATGAAGTGAAAGTTGTTTAAATTGAAACAAACACAAATAAGGCAGTATTAGTTGTGTCCTTCTATTAATGCTCGTAGGCTGATAGGTACTCCCTGCTTACATTCATTGGCTGCTAAGGTACTCCCTGCTTACATTCCTGCTGATAAAGTACTTCCTGCTAAAATTCACTGTCTGATAAGGTACTTCCTGCTGATAAGGTACTTCCTGCTAACATTCATTGGCTGATAAGGTACTTCCTGCTGATAAGGTACTTCCTGCTTACATTCATTGTCTGCTAAGGTACTTCCTGTTAAAGGAACATGAAACACAAAAATTTCTTTCATGATTCAGATAGAGAATACAATTTTAAACAACATTCCAATTTACTTCTATTATTTAATTTGCTTCATTCTTCTGATATCCTTTGTTGAAGAAATAGCAATGCACATGGTTGAGCCAATCACACGAGGCATCTATTTAGATATGCTTTTCAACATAGGATATCAAGAGAATGAAGCAAATTAGATAATATAAATACATTGGATAGTTGTTTAAAATTGCATACTCTTTCTAAATCATGAAAGAAAAAAAATTGGGTTTAATGTCCCTTTAATGCTCACTGGTTGACAGATACAATGAGTACATGTATTTATTAGCCAAGAATTAACAGGAAGTAAACAACTAATATTGTATAGCAAATATAAAAGGTACATGAAACACTTTGAGATTGTAATATTAAACAATTTTGCAATATACTGTATGCTGTAACTAAAGTCTGAAAATTGTGGGGTTCTCCACTTCTAAAAATTGGAAATACGCACTGCAGACTCCACATGCTTAACCCTGCCACATATCTGTTCCCAATTGGCCTTATCCGAGATGACAGGATAATGAACTTGAAAACAATAGAACTTTTGATGACCATGTGCAAGTGGCTAGCCTTGTCTACTCCAGTAACCAGTCCTGATTGGCTCCTCCATATAAGGCAATTGGTAGGTGGAGTTAAACCATTGAAAGAAAATAAATTATTGCAGCAAATATGGTTGTAATGCACATTATTTTCATAATCTCCTAACGTTAATTTATTGTAACACTGCAGAAAAACTTTATAATTGCTAAATGTTTACTGCCCGTTTTTCATATGAATTGGCACATTTGTTATAGGCTTACAGTGTTATATTCCACTCTTCAGTAGTCTTCCTGATATGAGTTCAGCATTAGTCAAGCTAATTATAATTAATAACATGTTTTAAAGGAATATTAAACAGTGCTCCTTTTTTAAAAACAAATATGTAAATCAAAGTAAATATTTAAAGAAAAAGAGTGTGTAAAAACAGCAAATAACTTACTTGTTTTCAAGCAAAATAAGTACTTGGAAATTCTCAGTGTAGCCCTGCACCCCAGTGTTTTAAAAACAGATAATTTTCAAAACTTCTGGGCATGAGCAAATCTGACTCCCTGTTATTGAGTCTATTCACTAGCCTAGAAGTTTTATGACATCAGGCTAAGATAGAACTTCCTGCAAAGGCCTCCTCCTTGTAGAGCTGTGACAGAAGCACAAATGTAGCATAAATAAATGGCAAAATTAATCTAAATAGATGACAAATAGATATTTCAATGATGTCTGTTAAGTATAATCAACAATTAAACTGACTATTTAACATCCCTCTAATTCAATCTTCCATGATTAATTTAAACAGCATACAATTTTAAACAACTTTTCAATTTATGTTTATTATCAAATTTGCATTCTCTGTGATTCTTGAAAGTTTAATTTTACTTTACGTTATGGCCAGAACTGCCAGTTACTGTTTTATTAGAATTCTTGTGCCCTTTGCTGGTTGAAAGTATTGCATAGAAAAACAGAAAATACTTTATGTTTGGAAATATTGTAAACTTTTGTTGTTGTAACACATGATGTCAGCTAATTTAAAAACAACAAAACAAGTGAGAACTGAAGAATCTACTAGGTGGGAAGGAAAGGTTCATTTCTGACAATGTAACCTTTTTTATTTCTTGTAAGGAAACACGGAAGAATTAAAAATCCCTGGAACTGTATATTTTGTGTTATTTGTATGTATAGATATGCGTGTATGAGGACCAGAATGCTTTAGATAGCGTTGATTGTATATATATGTGTATATATCATCCTAATTGTTTATTTTGTAAGATTATGGTAGCAATGAAACATGAAAATCAGAGAAACATTTTACAGTCTGCAAGGCAGCAGTATTTAGGAAGTTCTATGACAGGGTGCCTTCTCATTCCTGTTAGGATTTTGTGATAGCGGGTCCATTTAAATGGTAAGTATAGAATCTTGCTCTTGGTGACATAAGGCTGAATGTTTGAACCAAAAATGGGCCGACTCCTTAGCTCAGATTCTTGCTCTTTTAAATAAAGATAGCAAAGAAACAAAGACAAAAGGATAATATGATTAAATTAGAAAGTTGCTTAAAATTGCATGCTCTATCTGAACCGTGAAAGAAAAAAATTGGGTTTACTATCCCTTTAATAATAACAATTTAAATAGTTGAATTTAACTAAAACAATGACATTATAGGTTTTACTTTCATTTTTACTGTTCGCCCCTCCCTCCTACCATTTAAATCCTTGTGCAGATCTATTTTACTCCAAACAATCTACCATTTATTGATCTTCTTGAAACTTAAGGCTAGATTATGAGTGGAGCAGCAGTTTGCACTCCTGCTCGCATGTTAACCACGCTAGACTTCGGCTTTTTTGCACGCATTGGATTGTGCGGCTAAAAAGTTTTTGATTTGCATGCTCACTTGTCACAAGCAAAAAGCAGGATTTCGAATATCGGACTGCGTTAACGTATTCCCCCACAGACTTTAGTGGAGCCGAAAAGTGGAAAACACCCTTACTCATGCGCAAACCCAATCGAATTTTCTCAAGTGCACTAACCCAACATGAAAATAAGAATAATTTATATTCCAATGTTCTTCACAGAGAAGAATATGTTTTATTTATTCATAAATACATATATATATATATATATATATATATATATATATATATATATATATATATATATATATATATATATATACTGTATACAGTATTTATATATATATATATATATATGTGTGTGTTACAGGTAAAGTAAGGAATCCGGATAATCTTAGGATTACCCGGGTAAAACGGACATTACCCAAGGGACTGTGGGTAAAGCCTGATGTAGTAAAATTCCCCCATCTACACTATTTCTTTTGCCTCCACCTGAGGGGTTCAAAGAAGGTGCCCCACAGATCATCTGGCATCCACCCCAAGTGAACCTTTACCCCCCTTAAACCCCTACCAGATGGAGGCAAAAAAGATAGTGAAGATGGGGGAATGACAGTGCATCGTATATATGTTTGATTCAGTGACTCGATGCACTCTGAGGAGATTTTGGATGTTACATCGGGCTTTACCCAATACCCACAGCCGCTTAGGTAATGTTTGTTTTACCCGGGTATTCTGGTAATGCTAGGATTACCCAATATCTGACTTTACCCGCAACATATATATATATATATATATATAAATAAATAAAAAATTGGTATATATATCTATATGATATTTTTGCAGACACAAATCCACAGTTTTGAGAATTACAAAACCGAAAATATGTGATAATATCTTCTAGATAGAAAAATTGTCAAAAATAATCTTACAGTAAACCTCTGGGAGAGCATAATATTATGTATAGATTAATATAATTAATTTACCAAAAATATAAAACTTTACAGCCATGAATATACAGCCTCATGCTATTAATCCTTTGGATTTAAATAAAAAAAAAAAAAAAAGATTAAAAAATAATAATATATATATATTTATTGTTTTTTATCCACCCTGGTATAAAGTTTAAGGGACATGCAACCCAAATGTTTTCTTTCATGATTCAGATAAAGCATATCATTTTAAACAACTTTCCAATTGACCTCTATTATCTAATGTGTTTCGTTCTTTTGGTATCCTTCATTGAAAAGCAAGGCTCAGGAGCTAGCTACTGATTGGTGACTGCATATATATGCCTGTTATAATTGGTTTACTTATGTATTCAGCTAGCTCCCAGAAGTAAATTGCTGCTCCTTTAATAAAGGATACCAAGGGAATCAAGCAAAATTGATAATAGAAATTGGAAAGTTGTTTAAAACTGAATGCTCTATATGAATCCTGAAATAAATATTTAGTATTTAGTATTTCATGTTTCTTAAAGCAAAAACAGTACATGCACTATAGAAAAATATGGTTTTATTATGATAGCGCTACTGAATCTATTGGCGCTCTACAAATCACAGATAATAATGATACCAATAACTAGAGTTGAATCATCATATAAATGCCCAAAACAGGGTAAAAGTAAGTGATGGATGATGTTGAAGATATAGTTTGGTGGGTACACATTCCAAGTCATTAGCCAAACTTATAGCTCTGGGTACTCACTTGCAATCAGTGACTCAGGCAGTAAACCCTAGACCAGCTTGGCTGTAAAACCCAATTGGAGAAGTCACATGAAAATATCAAACTACACAGAATAGTCAGCACTAACTCAGCTGCACACAGCTAGGGTAAAACAATAAATTAAAATAAAATAATATATATATATATATATGCGATAAGCCTGCCCAGAGGGCAGTCTTTGTTTAAAAAATATAAACCCCCAATCTAAAGTTACAAAAAATAAAAAAAGTAAAATTACAGAAAAAAGTCAACAAAAGCTATCCTAACCTAAACTAATACCCCTATAAAAATAAAAAATCCCCCCCAAAATAAAAACACCCCCTAATACTAAAACTACCAATAGCCCTTAAAGGGGCCTTTTGTAGGGCATTGCCCTAAGTTAAACAGCTCTTTTAGCTCTAAAAAATAAAAAACCCCACCCACCAAACCCCCCAAACTAAAAAAAAACTAACACTAAAAAATAAATAAACTACCCATTGCCCTTAAAAGGGGCATTTGTATGGGCATTGCCCTTAAAAGGGCTTTCAGCTCTTTCACTGCCCTTAAAAGGGCAATCAGCTATTTTCCAGCCCAAAAAATCCTAATCTAAACACCCCAAAAATTTTAATAAAAAAGCCTAAACCTAAGCCCCAAATAGGTACTCACTGTTCCTTAAGTCCGGCGAAGAAGGTCTTCTTCCAGACAGATCCATTGTCTTCTATCTTCATCCGGAGTGAAGGTGGCGCAGAGCGGAGGTGCAGAGCTGTGTTCCCGATGCCTGGATCCTCAGCGATGGTCCTCAACGGTGGCGATCCTCATCGGCGTTCCTCGGCGGTGTTCCTCTGCAGCATGGAGGCTCCTCCTGATCTGATGTCCGTCGTAGACTGAGAATTGAATGCAAGGTACCGCAATCAATTTGGGGTACCTTGAATTCCAATTGGCTGAAATTTTGAAATCAGCCAATAGGATTAGAGCTACTGAAATTTTCTATTGGCCGTTCAAATAAGCCAATAAGATTTCAGTAGCTCTCATCCTATTGGCTGATTTCAAAATTTCAGCCAATAGGAATGCAAGGTACCCCAATAAATATGGGGTACTTTGCATTCAATCTTCAGTGTGTGATGGACGATCGCATGAAGAAGAGCCGCCACCGAGGACCGCCGCCAAGGATTGGCGCCTTTGAGGATCTAGGCATCGGGAACACAGCTCCGCACCTCCGCTCTGCGCCGCCTTCCCTCCGGATGAAGATAGAAGACAATGGATCTGTCTGGAAGAAGACCTTCTCCGCCGGACTTAAGGAACAGTGAGTACCTATTTGGTGCTTAGGTTTAGGCTTTTTCATTTATTTATTTTTTTAGATAAGGGGTTTTTTGGGCTTGAAAAAAGAGCTGGTTGCCCATACAAATGCCCCTTTAGGGGCAATAGGTAGTTTAGCTTTTTTAGTGTTAGTTTTTTTTATTTTGGGGGGTTATGTGGGTGTTTTTTTTTTACTGTTTTTACTGTAAGGGGGGGACTTAGTTTTATTTAGAGGTAAAAGAGCTGTTTAACTTAGGGAAATGCCCTACAAAAGGCCCTTTTAAGGGCTATTGGTAGTTTAGATTAGGGGGTGTTTTTATTTTGAGGGGCTTTTTATTTTCATAGGGATTTGGTATAAAAAAAAAATATTTTTGATAATTTTGTTTATTTTTTCTGTAATGTTAGACTTTTATTGTTTGTAATTTAATGTTATTTTTTTAATTTTAATTTTAATTAAGTAGTAATTGGGGTTAATTTAGGGGGTGTTAGGTTAGGGCTTAGTAATTAAATTAAATTAGTTATTTGCATTGTGGGGGGGGTTGGCGGTATAGGAGTTAATATATTAATTAGGGTTATTGCGATGTAAGGGTTTGGCGGTTTAGGGGTTAATCGGTTAATTAGGGTTATTGCGTTGTGGGGGTTTGGCAGTTTAGGTGTTAATAGGTTAATTAGGGTTATTGCGATGTGGGGGTTTGGCGGTTTAGGGGTTAATAGGTTAATTAGGTTTATTGCGATGTGGGGGGTTGGCGGTTTAAGAGTTAATAGGTTAAATAGTTTTTTTGTGATGTGGGGGTTTTGTGGTTTAGGGGTTAATAGGTTAATTAGGTTTATTGCAATGTGGGGGGTTGGTGGTTTATGGGTTAATATTTTAATTACTTTATTGTTGTGCGATGTGGGGGTTGACGGTTTAGGTGTTTGTTAATACTTTGTGCGGGATGTTAGTTTTTTTGTTATACTTCGTGCGGTTACGTGTTTTTAATTTTATTTCCTGTGGGTGGTTACGTGTTTTTTAGTTATTTTGTGCGGGCAGTTGCATGTTTTTTTTTTAAGGCTTTGGGTTTGCCTTCGCTGCAGTCAACATTCCTTTGAGGATGGGTGCGCAACTGGCAACAACGATGGACGCGTTACAAACGCGATTATAGTATATATATATATATATATATATATATATATATATATTTATATATATATACTGTACATATATACACATACATAGAGGGCTTGAGAACAAACTTTGGCAGGATGACTTAAGTAAAGCTGGTACAAGAAGATATTGATTTTAATTGGTAGTTTCTCAATTATTTATATTTAAAATTTTATTACCCTCACGCAGGCAGTAAGCAAGTGCTGCATGCAAGCTTCTGAAAGAGGAGAGAGGAAGTGGGTGGAGCAGATGATGAGCTGTGAGCTGCACCGTAAGAGGCTGTTATGGTGCTGGAGCTGTATTGTGTTGTATCTTCCTTATATATATTTTTGTGGTAAGAGGCTGATATTTTTTTATTCTGATACTTTTCTTCTAAGCCCTTTGTACAAATACATACCAAACCTGCAGGATCTGGGTCTTTTTCATAAAATTAAATTGATCCCAGTAATTTAACAAACAAAAAAAATGCTTAAAACATAAATTAATTTCTTTTTGTGGTGAGAGCCCATGATCCATTACTCCTGAGATTCAACTCCTAGCCACTAGGCAAAGATTCCCAAGACTCCAAGAGCACTTAATCCCTCCCACCTCTTGGGTATGCCAGTCTTAGGTATAGCCAAGCAAGGAGAAGAAGAAAGGTAGAAAATGAAAAAGCAAGGATAACCATGTTGCTGCCTTGCAGATTTGTTTAACAGAAACCTCATTTTTGAAAGCCCAGGGAGTTGAAACTGATATTAGAATGGGCTGTAACATATTTTGGGCAGAGACTTTCCTGCCTCCAAGTAAACTTTGTGAATCAAAAGTTTTAAACCAAGAAGCTAAAGTAATGGCTGTTGGCTTCTGCCTTTCTGTAGACCTGTATAAATTAATTATAAGATTGTCTAAAACAATTGGTAGATTATAAATAAAATTGTAATTCCCCAACTACATCTTAATTATGTAGGAGCCTTTATTTTGAATGTTGTGGATTAGGACAAAGCGAAGGTACTACAATTTCCCTATTAATGTTATCAGAAGAAATCACTGACACAGTGACATCTATCTGCCCAGCCATAGATGGCTACCATATCCCTATACTTCTACAAGGGCATAAATTAACCCCCAAATCCTAAAAAAAGACATACAAAAAACAAAAATAGGCAAATACAAAATACAGTTCTTAAAATAAAATTGGACTTTAAACACAGAACCTACACATACACACAAATATCACTGCTATGCTTACAGTAGACCAGTGAAAACTTCTTGTTAAAGGGACAGTCTACTCCAGAATTTTTATTGTTTAAAAAGAGAGATAATCCCTTTATTTCCCATTCCCCAGTTTTGCATAAACATGGTTATATTAATATATTTTTTACCTCTGTGATTACCTTGTATCTAAGCCTCTGCAGACTGCCCCCTTATTTCAGTTCTTTTGACAGACTTGCATTTTAGCCAATCAGTTCCCCCTCATAAGTAACTCCACAGGGAGTGAGCACAATGTTATCTATATGGCACACATGAACTAACACCCTCTAGCTGTGGACAACTGTCAAATGCATTCAGATAAGAGACAGCCTTCAAGGGCTTAGAAATTAGCCTATGAGCCTACCTAGGTTTAGCTTTAAACTAAGAATACCAAGAGAACAAAGCATATTAGATAAAAGTAAATTGGAAATTTGCTTAAATTCCATGCCCTATCTGAATCATGAAGGTTTCATATTGACTAGACTGTCCCTTTAATTTTTATTGTTTAAAAAGATAGATAATCCCTTTATTACCCTTTCTCTAGTTTTGCATAACCAACACAGTTATATAAATACACTATTTACCTCTGTGATTACCCTGTATCTAAGCCTCTGCAGACTGACCCCTTATTTCAGTTCTTTTGACAGACTTGCATTTTAGCCAATCAGAGCTGGCTTACTGAAACTCCACGTGCGTGAGCACAGTGTTATCTATATGACACACATGAACTAACACCCTCTAGTGGTGAAAAACTGTCAAAATGCCCTGAGAGAAGAGACGGCCTTCAAGGGCTTAGAAATTAGCA
Source organism: Bombina bombina (assembly GCF_027579735.1). Taxonomy (NCBI): domain Eukaryota; kingdom Metazoa; phylum Chordata; class Amphibia; order Anura; family Bombinatoridae; genus Bombina; species Bombina bombina. The sequence continues at coordinate 506,176,726 of NC_069499.1, forward strand.
TATGAACTTCCTAGGTTTAGCTTTTAACTAATAATACCAAGAGAACAAAGCAAAATAAGTGATAAAAGTAAATTGGAAAATTGTTTAAAATTACATACTATCTGAATCATGAAAGATTATTTTGGACTAGACTGTCTCTTTAAGTCATTGCTGATGTTTCTGAAATAAAAAATTTCAAATTCAATCTGGGGATGGCATTTAACTATATACTTAGGTATTTTTCTTTGTCCAGAAAAACCAATCCCCCTTGATGATCACATGACCATTTTATGATACCTTATTTATAGTTTGAGTCCTACGATTGAATTCCTATAGCCCATGTTCCTTATCTGGAACATGGGCTATAGAAGCCCCCAAAAATAGACTTTGAGCTACAGCACAGCAGGCGTTCTTTTGATCAAAGAATCTTGCACCTTTGCAGAGGCACAGACAAAGAGAGCTAGAAAAAGACACAAACATTTTATAAAAAGGAAAACAATTCAGGTTAATACTGGCAATGCTGGGATATCGCACTACCTCTGCTGAATGACTTTTCCAGAATTTCATTACAACTCATGATTGTATCATGATGATCACCTTTGGAAAAAAAAACAAATGTAGTCCTTAAATTGATGCTAAAGTGCCCGCTTTTTAAAAATTTGATTAAAAACATGGGCACTTTAATTCATCAAAATTTACATTTCACTCCTGTTGTGAAAAAAACTAACCTTTTAAACTTGGCAGCCGCTCCAGCTTCCTCCACCCATCGCAAAGCCTCTTCCTGGGTCTAAAATGAGGAATCCGGCTTCCTCCAATCACGGCGTTGAATCAGACACTGATTCCCCTGGGGGGGGGGAAGCTGTGATTGGAGGATGACCTATCCATAATTTCTGACGTCAGAAATGGCTTGCAACGACCGGAGGAAGCTGGAGCTGCTGTCAAGATTAATAGGTAAGTTTTTTTTTTCACAACAGGAGTGAAATGTAAATTTTGATGAATTAAAGTGCCCCTGTTTTTAATCGAAATTTTAAAAACCGGGCACTTTAGCATCAAAATTGACATTCACTTTTAAACAAGAATAAAGAGGCTTGCAAGAAAGAGCAGACAATTCAGAAACTCTTCTCGCAGAAGATAATGCTAAAAGAAACATGACCTACCTAAGACATACGCTGAAATGTCCAAACTGTGCATTGGAGAGACCTGCAAAACTCGTAATACTAAATTATGGTTCCAAGTAGGAGAAATTGCTTTAATTACTGGTTTTAACCTGACTAAAGCCTGAATAAATCTTTGAATGTCAGGAAATTTAGCAATTTTCTTGTGGTACAACATTGATAGAGCTGAAATATTTAGCTCCTTTAAAGAGCTATAAGATAAACCCTTTTCTAACCTGTATTGTAAAAAATAAAGAGTTCTTGGAATTCTGAAAGAATGCCAGCTGAAACCATGTTTTTCACACCAGGAAACTTTAAAAATCTTGTGAGGAATTTCCTGATAACAAGCATTCTGGCTTGAATTAAAGTATCCACTATAGCATTTGAAAAAGCCTCTCTTTTTAAAATTTAGGCATTCAATCTCCAAGACTTCAAGGTAAGAGACTCAAGATCTTGATAAAATGTACCTTGAGTTAGTAGGTCTTGTCGTAGTGTTAAGAGACCATTGAGGAAAACTGAACTAGATCCACAAGCAAAGAAAGTTCTGCAAGTCCAAGCTGGAGCAATCAGATATACTGATGAGAGCACTTGCTTGATTACTCTTGGAAGCAGTAGCTGGCTACAAAAGATAATCGGCTAGATTACGAGTTTTTGTCGGTAAGGCTGTGCGGTGCTAACGCTTCTTTTTTTCTCACCGCTCACTTAAGACAACGCTGGTATTACAGGTTTTTACAAACCCGGCATTAGCCACAGAAAAGTGAGCGGAGAGCAAAATTTAGCTCCACGTCTCACCTCAATACCAGCGTTGCTTAGGGTAGCGGTGAGCTGGCAAAACGTGCTTGTGCACAATTTCCCCATAGGAATCAATGGGGCAGAATCGGCTGAAAAAAAACGTTGCCCAACGTCGCCGCAACCTAACTACACTTATTAACCCCTAATCTGCCGCCCACAACGTCGCCGCCACTATAATAAAGTTATTAACCCCTAAACCTAAGTCTAACCCTAACCCCCCCAACTTAAATATAATTTAAATAAATCTAAATAAAATAGCTACAATTAAATAAATTATTCCTATTCAAAACTAAATACTTACCTATAAAATAAACCCTAAGCTAGATACAATATAACTAATAATTACATTATATATATTATATACAATAGTTATTAAATAGTTATTAACTATTTAATAACTACCTAGCTAAAATAAGTACAAATTTACCTGTAAAATAAACCCTAACCTAAGTTACAATTACAACTAACACTACACTATAATTAAATTAATTACCTAAACTAACTAGAATTAAATACAATTAAATAAAATAAACTAAATTACGAAAAAAAACAAACACTAAATTACAGAAAATAATAAAATTATTAAAATTTTTAAAACTAATTACACCTAATCTAATCCCCCTAATAAAATAAAACAGCCCCCCAAAATAATAAAAATCCCTACCCTATACTAAATTATAAATAGTCCTTAAAAGGGCCTTTTGCGGGGCATTGCCCCAAAGTAATCAGCTCTTTTACCTGTAAAGAAAAATACAATGCCCCCCCAACATTAAAACCCACCACCCACACACCCAACCCTACTCTAAAACCCACCCAATCCCCCATTAATAAAACCTAACACTACCCCCTTGAAGATCACCCTACCTTGAGATGTCTTCACCCAATGGGGCACAAGTGGTCCTCCAGACGGTCTGAAGTCTTCATCCTATCTTGGCAGAAGAGGACCTCCAGACGGGCAGAAGTCTTCATCCATCCGGAGTGGAGCGGGTCCATCTTGAAGACATCCAACGCAGAGCATCCTCTTCATTCGACGGTGACTGGAACAATGACGGGTCCTTTAAATGACGTCATCCAAGATGGCATCCCTTCAATTCCGATTGGCTGATAGAATTCTATCAGTCAATCGGAATTAAGGTAGAAAAAATCCTATTGGCTGATCTAATCAGCCAATAGGATTGAGCTTGCATTCTATTGGCTGTTCCAATCAGCCAATAGTATGCAAGCTCAATCCTATTGGCTGTTCTAATCAGGATAAGGATTTTTTCTACCTTAATTCCGATTGGCTGATAGAATTCTATCAGCCAATCAGAATTGAAGGGACGCCATTTTGGATGACTTCATTTAAAGGACCCGTCATTGTTCCAGTCGCCGTCAAATGAAGAGGATGCTCCGCGTCGGATGTCTTCAAGATGGACCCGCTCCGCTCCGGATGGATGAAGATAGAAGATGCCACCTGGGTGAAGGAGGTCCTCTTCTGCCCGGATATGATGAAGACTTCGGGCCATCTGGAGGACCACTTGTGCCCGGTTGGGTGAAGATGTCTCAAGATAGGGTGATCTTCAAAGGGGGAGTGTTAGGTTTTGTTAAGGGGGATTGGGTGGGTTTTAGAGTAGGGTTGGGTGTGTGGGTGGTGGGTTTTAATGTTGGGGGGGTATTGTATTTTTCTTTACAGGTAAAAGAGCTGATTACTTTGGGGCAATGCCCCGCAAAAGGCCCTTTTAAGGGCTATTTGTAATTTAGTATAGGGTAGGAATTTTTATTATTTTGAGGGGCTTTTTTATTTTATTAGGGGGATTAGATTAGGTGTAATTAGTTTAAAAAATTGTAATTATTTTATTATTTTCTGTAATTTAGTGTGTTTTTTTCTCCGTAATTTAGTTTATTTAATTGTATTTAATTGTAGTTAGTTTAGGTAATTAATTTAATTATAGTGTAGTGTTAGGTGTAATTGTAACTTAGGTTAGGGTTTATTTTACAGTTAAATTTGTACTTATTTTAGCTAGGTAGTTATTAAATAGTTAATAACTATTTAATAAATATTCTACCTAGTTAAAATAAATACAAAGTTGCCTGTAAAATAAAAATAAACCCTAAGATAGATACAATGTAATTATTAGTTATATTGTAGCTAGCTTAGGGTTTATTTGATAGGTAAGTATTTAGTTTTAAGTTGGGGGGGTTAGGTTTAGGGTTAGACTTAGGTTTAGGGGTTAATACATTTAATATAGTGTCGGCGACGTTGGGGACAGCAGATTAGGGGTTAATAAAATTTAACTAGTGTTTGCGAGGCGGGATTGCACCGGTTTAGGGGTTAATATATTTATTTAAGTGGCGGCGATGTCCGGTCGGCAGATTAGGGGTTAAAATTTTTATTGAAGTGTTTGCGATGTTGGGGGGAGGCTTAGTTTAGGGGTTAATAGGTAGTTTAAGGGTGTTAGTCTACTTTTTAGCACTTTAGTTAAGAGTTTTATGGTACAGCGTTAGCCCATAAAACTCTTAACTACTGACTTTAAAATGCGGTACCAGGCTTGACAGGAGAAGGTGTACCGCTCACTTTTTCCAACAATCGTAATACCGGCGTTAGGAAAATCCCATTGAAAAGATGGGATACGCAATTGACGTAAGGGGATTTGCGGTATGTTAAAATCGCAAAAAAAAGTGAGCGGTACACCTGTACCTGCCAGACTCGTTATACCAGCGGGCATTAAAAAGCAGCGTTGGGACCTCTCAATGCTGCTTTTTAAGGCTAACGCAAGACTCATAATCCTGGCGATTGTTTGTATCTGACTGCTTGATATTATACAAACCAATTACAATGTTCTACATCTAGATACATGATTCTCAGAGGAATTATTCACACATCTATGCTATATATTGATATCAAGAGAGTTTAAGTGTTTTTAAACGTGTATGATTGAATAGTTAAACCAATAAAGATAAAGTATGAATGGCTAAAAATCATTCCTGTATTATTCAGTGCGAATTTTTCCTAAATAATTGCAGGGGTAAAGCACTCTGTTTTGTTACAGACTTTGTAACTCATTTATTTATGAGACTGTTAAAGCTTGAGCATGAACTAAGATATCATCCAGGTATGGAGCCACCAAATACCATGAGTTCTAATTACAGCAAAAGCTTTCCAAAACCTTTGTAAAAATTCTGCAACAAACTGAAAATGTTTGTTCTGGAAAGCAAACTGATTATGGTTATCATGTCCTAGCAAGTTAATGTCTCTTCAGGAAGGGACCCTTAGGTTGGGAAGTGATCAGTAAAATGGGCCAAGCACAGAGGATTAGACTCATAACATGACATGTAAAATAGGCCAGGGCATAATTATATAGGCAGGTTTAACAATTAGAGGACTATAGAGGTACAAAATCACAATCTAAATAGCAGTAAAGTTCAGGAAAGGGGTCAAACCAGTCAGGCAGAGAACAAGCCATATAAAGATCCAGTAGTATAGTCAGTGATTAGCCAAAGATCATAGGTAAAGGCAAAGTAAACAAGAGCACAATCCATAGAGTAGTCAAAGTCCAGGCAATAGGTCGGTAAACAGAAGAAATAAAAAAATAAATAGTGCAAGCAGAAGTAGAACACTATACACTATGCTATATACAAGGGCAGAAAGAGAATGCTAAGCAGGCCTTAAATAGCCAATGTGAGAATAACATACCTTAGCACAGTCACAACAGCAGGTGCTCAACCAAACACATGAACAATAGAGTTCAGCCTGATTTGAGCAAGGCAATAGATTGGCACCAGATTAGCCCTATGTATGAGCACAACCTTGCTGGGATGCACTAAGGGGAGCACAACCATGACTGGGGCCCCTCCTCAAGGTTTTTTAGCAAATTGACAATTAAAGGCTAAGATCAGTCTAGGGGCATGAAGATCCACAGCACTTTCAGTGATAGGATGGCCCTACCATTACACCATATAAACTAGATGTAATTCACGCCACTTGGAATCAATGATTCGCTCAACCTCATATTTTCCACTGACAACTACAGGTGCTGAGTGGTGTACACTCTTAGTAAATCTATTTATGATTGAAGGCCTTTATAAGGAGACATAAAACACAGGATGGATTTGTAGGGAAGCTGGAAGGACAAGATGATAGGCTACAGGATTGACTTGACAAAGAATGCAGAATGGACCCACACATTTTGGGCTCAGTTTAGCTATATGTTGTTTCAAGCATAGATGTTTGGTGAAAAGACAGACTGAATCACCTGGACGATAGAAAGTAGATGTTTGATCTGTTTCCAGTGGTGTTGAAATATAGTAATTATTTTGTTGATAGCAGGAATATCAGAAGTAGGTGTCATGAATCTATTACACAATTCCACCTTAACCGAGAATCTGTCAAATCCCTCCTACCTTGTGAGGTCACTTACCTTTAAAGGGACTTTCTACTCCAAAATTGTTATTTTTAATTGTTATTTAAAAGATAGATAATCCCTTTATTACCCATTCTCAAGTTTTGCACAACCAACATGGTCATATTATTACATACCCCCCAACTGTCTAGATTTTTGCGGGATAGTCCAGATTTTAGGGGTCTGTCCTGCTGTCCCAGGAAGCTTGCCATCTGTCCCGCATTGCCCCATGCATTTAAAAAAATTAAAAATTAATTCTATTGGGCCTATACTCAGAAGAAGCTGCGTTTTCTCTCCCAGGGTTAGATACCTGTTTGATTACCTGTGGAAAAAGAATGGTGTGGGGTTTAAGCAGGTGTAAGAAGGCTGTATACCCTCTGACCTCTAACCTCTAACCTCTGATAGTGATGACGTCTAAACCCTAGTGATAATACTAGCATGCCTTCAGTTTTATACAATGAGCATTGCTAACACCAGGGTAATGAACAGTGACTGCCTCAGACTGCCAGCTAATATGCTTGCCAACCCCAGGACCCCATACAAAGAATTACAGATATCCATATATGATGTAGCGTGTGTGTATATGTATGCATAAGTATGTGTGTGTATCTGCATGTATAAGTGTATGCTATGTAGTGTGTGTATCTGCATGTATAAGTGTAAGATAGGTAGTGTGTGTATCTGTATGTATAAGTGTGTGTATCTGCATGTATAAGTGTATGCTATGTAGTGTTTGTGTATGTGTGTATCTGCTTGTATAAGAATCTGTCAAATCCCTCCTACCTTGTGAGGTCACTTACCTTTAAAGGTGTATCTGTATGCATAGGTGTGTGTGTATCTGCATGTATAAGTGTATGCTATGTAGTGTGTGTGTATCTGCATGTATAAGTGTAAGCTATGTCGTGTATGTGTGTGTATCTGCAAGTATAAATATATGCTGTGTTGTGTGTGTGTATCTGCATGTATAAGTGTATGCTGCGTAGTGTTTGTCTATCTGCATGTATAAGTGCAAGCTATGTAGTGTGCGTGTATTTGTATCTGCATGTATAAGTGTAAGCTATGTAGTGTGTGTGTATCTGCATGTATAAATGTAAGCTATGTAGTGCGTGTGTGTATTGTATGTATAAGGGTATGCTGTGTAGTGTGTGTATCTGCATGTATAAGTGTATGATATGTACTGTGTGTATCTGCATGTATAAGTGTAAGATAGGTAGTGTGTGTATCTGTATGTATAAGTGTGTGTATCTGCATGTATAAGTGTATGCTATGTAGTGTTTGTGTGTGTGTGTGTCTGCTTGTATAAGTGTAAGCTATGTAGTGTGTGTGTGTGTGTGTATCTGTATACATAAGTGTGTGTGTATCTGCATGTATAAGTGTATGCTATGTAGTGTGTGTGTGTATCTGCATGTATAAGTGTATGCTATGTAGTGTGTGTGTGTATCTGCAAGTATAAATGTATGCTGTGTAGTGTGTGTCTATCTGCATGTATAAGTGTAAGCTATGTAGTGTGTGTGTATCTGCATGTATAAATGTAAGCTATGTAGTGCGTGTGTGTATTATATGTATAAGTGTATCCTGTGTAGCGTGTGTGTATCTGCATGTATAAGTGTAAGCTATGTAGTGTCTGTATATCTGCATGTATAAGTGTATGCTATGTAGTGTGTGTGTATGTACTGTATCTACATGTATAAGTGTATACTATGTAGTGTCTGTGTATCTGCATGTATAAGTGTATGGTGTGTGTGTATCTGCCTGTGTAAGTGTATGCTATGTAGAGTGTGTGTGTATCTGCATGTATAAGTGTACGCTATGTAGTGTGTGTATCTGCATGTGTAAGTGTATGTTATGTTGTGTGTGTTTCTGTGTATTTGAGTGTGTGTACATGAATATGAGTAGCTTGTGTTACTGTGCATCTTTGCTGACTTTAAAGGCCAGAATCTAGAATATTAATGGGGAATGCAGAGAGCAGTTTTAAAAAATCTATCTTTCAGTGATAGGATGGCCCTACCATTACACCATATAAACTAGATGTAATTCACGCCACTTGGAATCAATGATTCGCTCAACCTCATATTTTCCACTGACAACTACAGGTGCTGAGTGGTGTACACTCTTAGTAAATCTATTTATGATTGAAGGCCTTTATAAGGAGACATAAAACACAGGATGGATTTGTAGGGAAGCTGGAAGGACAAGATGATAGGCTACAGGATTGACTTGACAAAGAATGCAGAATGGACCCACACATTTTGGGCTCAGTTTAGCTATATGTTGTTTCAAGCATAGATGTTTGGTGAAAAGACAGACTGAATCACCTGGACGATAGAAAGTAGATGTTTGATCTGTTTCCAGTGGTGTTGAAATATAGTAATTATTTTGTTGATAGCAGGAATATCAGAAGTAGGTGTCATGAATCTATTACACAATTCCACCTTAACCGAGAATCTGTCAAATCCCTCCTACCTTGTGAGGTCACTTACCTTTAAAGGGACTTTCTACTCCAAAATTGTTATTTTTAATTGTTATTTAAAAGATAGATAATCCCTTTATTACCCATTCTCAAGTTTTGCACAACCAACATGGTCATATTATTACATACCCCCCAACTGTCCAGATTTTTGCGGGATAGTCCAGATTTTAGGGGTCTGTCCTGCTGTCCCAGGAAGCTTGCCATCTGTCCCGCATTGCCCCATGCATTTAAAAAAATTAAAAATTAATTCTATTGGGCCTATACTCAGAAGAAGCTGCGTTTTCTCTCCCAGGGTTAGATAACTGTTTGATTACCTGTGGGAAAAGAATGGTGTGGGGTTTAAGCAGGTGTAAGAAGGCTGTATACCCTCTGACCTCTAACCTCTAACCTCTGATAGTGATGACGTCTAAACCCTAGTGATAATACTAGCATGCCTTCAGTTTTATACAATGAGCATTGCTAACACCAGGGTAATGAACAGTGACTGCCTCAGACTGCCAGCTAATATGCTTGCCAACCCCAGGACCCCATACAAAGAATTACAGATATCCATATATGATGTAGCGTGTGTGTATATGTATGCATAAGTATGTGTGTGTATCTGCATGTATAAGTGTATGCTATGTAGTGTGTGTATCTGCATGTATAAGTGTAAGATAGGTAGTGTGTGTATCTGTATGTATAAGTGTGTGTATCTGCATGTATAAGTGTATGCTATGTAGTGTTTGTGTATGTGTGTATCTGCTTGTATAAGTGTAAGCTATGTAGTGTGTGTGTGTATCTGTATGCATAGGTGTGTGTGTATCTGCATGTATAAGTGTATGCTATGTAGTGTGTGTGTATCTGCATGTATAAGTGTAAGCTATGTCGTGTATGTGTGTGTATCTGCAAGTATAAATATATGCTGTGTTGTGTGTGTGTATCTGCATGTATAAGTGTATGCTGCGTAGTGTTTGTCTATCTGCATGTATAAGTGCAAGCTATGTAGTGTGCGTGTATATGTATCTGCATGTATAAGTGTAAGCTATGTAGTGTGTGTGTATCTGCATGTATAAATGTAAGCTATGTAGTGCGTGTGTGTATTGTATGTATAAGGGTATGCTGTGTAGTGTGTGTATCTGCATGTATAAGTGTATGATATGTACTGTGTGTATCTGCATGTATAAGTGTATGCTATGTAGTGTTTGTGTGTGTGTGTGTCTGCTTGTATAAGTGTAAGCTATGTAGTGTGTGTGTATCTGTATACATAAGTGTGTGTGTATCTGCATGTATAAGTGTATGTTATGTAGTGTGTGTGTGTATCTGCATGTATAAGTGTATGCTATGTAGTGTGTGTGTGTATCTGCAAGTATAAATGTATGCTGTGTAGTGTGTGTCTATCTGCATGTATAAGTGTAAGCTATGTAGTGTGTGTGTATCTGCATGTATAAATGTAAGCTATGTAGTGCGTGTGTGTATTATATGTATAAGTGTATCCTGTGTAGCGTGTGTGTATCTGCATGTATAAGTGTAAGCTATGTAGTGTCTGTATATCTGCATGTATAAGTGTATGCTATGTAGTGTGTGTGTATGTACTGTATCTACATGTATAAGTGTATACTATGTAGTGTCTGTGTATCTGCATGTATAAGTGTATGGTGTGTGTGTATCTGCCTGTGTAAGTGTATGCTATGTAGAGTGTGTGTGTATCTGCATGTATAAGTGTACGCTATGTAGTGTGTGTATCTGCATGTGTAAGTGTATGTTATGTTGTGTGTGTTTCTGTGTATTTGAGTGTGTGTACATGTATATGAGTAGCTTGTGTTACTGTGCATCTTTGCTGACTTTAAAGGCCAGAATCTAGAATATTAATGGGGAATGCAGAGAGCAGTTTTAAAAAATCTATTATTGAATGTCTAATTAAGATAAAAATATTTAGCACTGTCTCTGCAAAGGCTAATTAAATACAGAGCTCACATAGCAGTGGTTTGCGCTTGTGTTTGATTTGCTGCCTAAGAGTCCCCTCTTGTCCCCTCTTTTGAATTTTAAAATGTTGGGAGGTATGTATTAATATACTTTTTACCTTGTATCTAAGCCTCTTCTAAATGCCCCCTTATCACATGGCTATTTATTTATTATCTAATGACTTGCATTTTAGCCAATTAGTGCTGTGTCAGTCACTACTCCACGGGAGAGAGCACAATGTAATCTATATGGCCCACATGAATGAGCAGTCTCTTGTTGTGAAAAGCTGATAAAAAAGCATGTGATAATAGAGAATTTAGAGGATTAAATGTTAGAAAGTATATTAATAGCACAATGTTGGTTGTGCAATTTGGGGACTAGGTAGTAAAGGTGTTATCTATCTTTTTAAACAATAACACTTTTGGTTTAAACCGTCCCTTTAAAACAGCATGTAACCATTTCACCAGCTATTGGTAAACTGTTGCCTACATTTCTGAAACCTCTGTGAGTTCTCTGCATATGTAAAAGAGCAACTAACTTTCTCCCTTCTGACCTTGGCTGGATTATTTTCCTTCTCCAAACTGCAGCTCACACAGCAATCTGTCTGCACCTGTGTCTACCTTACTTGTTCCCAGAAAGGAATCAAACCAACAGGGACTGCAGTATTTGTCAATCCTAGCATCTACACTTGCAGCATATTGTCAACTCTCTGTACCACCTACTACATAATAAGTGGGCATCTTAATTAAAGGGAGATTATACACTTGCTGCAACTGAGCTGTTCCATTAAAGGGGTATTGTACACTCTCTGCAACAATGCTGCCTAATTAATGGAACATTGTGCATACCAGCATAGCTGCATATTCAAATTAAGGGACACTGTACACTTGATGCAACTGAGCTTTTCAATTAAAGGGACATTGTTCTCTCTTTGCAATTGCACTGCCTAATTAAAGGAACATTGTACATACCAGCATCGCTGCATATCCTAACTAAAGGGACTTGGTACATTTCAGCATACAGCATAGCTGCATATCCTAATTAAAGGGACCTTCTACTCTATCTGTATCTTGCTACCTAATTAAAGGAACATTGTACACTCTAGCATATGTGCTCTACATAATTAAAGGGAAATAGCACTCTTCAATACAACTGAGCTGCTTATCTTAAGGGGACATTGTGCATGTACATGTCTAAGAACCTATTATTGTCTATATCTCTTGCACAGAATCATCACATCTACATTCTAACCTCTGCAGTTGTGGTTCACAAATATACTCACATCTAATTAAACACCTACTATAGCTAAACTGCATTTTGAGTCATTACAGATTTACAGTAGGGTATTGAAGAGAGAAAATCCTGAGAGCTGCTTGAAAAGGTGAAGCTTAAAGGATTACTTTCTGTTATAATTTTTAAGCTAAACAACTAACATATTAAAGTTAATAAACATTAATTAAAACCTACTGACCTATATTTTCTCCAAAACAAAGTTTCATAACGTTCTAAAAGTTATATCTTTTATTCGCCGATGATGTCACGTTATCCTGCCCACTATTTTCAGCACTGTGTGTTCAAAATACTTAAACCAATAACTTTGTGTTTAAAGCGCCATTTTGAAACCTAGGTATTGTAAACGGATTGGTACAGAGCAAAGGATACCCACGGAGTGGGTTTGGAAAACAATTAAATTTGCAGACAAGATTTATGATATACGGTAGAGATATGTTAATGAAATGCTATTGATAAAAAGCGTATTTGGGGTAGTTAGTTAGTAACAGGCATAGAAAATATTTACTTACAGTGGCCCTTTAAGTGAGTCCACAACTGCCTAGGAACTGGTAGAGGAAGTAAGTGTCCATTAGGCAGTTGGTGAGGAACCTTGTTTACTGCAAATAGCTTTATTAAAGTGCTGGCAGACATGATCAAGATCTGGTACTGTGGAAGCCATTGGAGTACAGTGAACTCATTGCCATGTTCAAGAAACCATTTTGAGATGATTTGAGCTTTGTGACATGGTGCATTATCCTGCTGGAAGTAGCCATCAGAAGATGGGTACACTGTAGTCATAAAGGTATGGACATGGTCAGCAACAATACTCAGGTAGGCCATGGCATTTAAACAATGCTCAATTGGTACTAAGGGGCCCAAATGTACCAAGAAAATATCCTCCACACCAATATACCACCACCAGCCTGTACTGTTGATACAAGGCAGGATGGATCCATGCTATCATATTGTTTACGCCAAATTCTGACCCTATCATCTGAATGTTGCAGCTGAAATCGAGACTCATCAGACCAGGCAACGTTTTTCCAATCTTCTATTGTTCCATTTTGGTGAGCCTGTGTGAATTGTAGACTCAGTTAACTGTTCCTAGCTGACAGGAATGGCACCCGGTGCGGTCTTCTGCTGCTGTTAGCTATCTGTTTCAAGGTTCAATGTGTTGTGCATTCAGAGATGGTATTCTGCATACCTTGGTTGTAACAAGTGGTCATTTCAGTTACTGTTGCCTTTCTATCATCTCTGACCCATTCTCCTCTGACTTCTGACATCAACAAGGCATTGTCGTGCACACAACTGCCGCTCACTGGATATTTTTTCTTTTTCAGACCATTCTCTGTAAACCCTAGAGGTGGTTGTGTGTGAACATCCCAATAGATCAGCAGTTTGTAAAATACCCAGACCAGCCTTTCTGGCACCAACAGCAATGCCACGTTCAAAGTCACTTAAATCCCATTTCTTCCCCATTCTGATGTTTAAACTTCAGCAAGTCGTCTTCACCACATCTAGATGCCTAAATGCATTGAGTTGCTGTCATATGATTGACTGATTAGCAATTTGTGTTACCAAGCACTTGAACAGGTAGGGTTGTCACCTCAGCCATGTTTTCCTGGATACTTATGAGTTACACATGCTGCACGGTGTGCAGGGAGGAACATGTATTGTGTTTCTGGACAGCACTATTCATATTCCTCCCTGCACACCCTGCAGCATGTGTAACTTATAAGTGTTCTGTATTTTAAGGGACGGGTGGGAACCCTATGAACAGGTGTACCTAATAAAGTGGCCGGTGAGTGTATATGTGTGTGTGTGTGATTTTTAAAAAAAATATACATCTATACTTGTATATATGTCTATATGAATATGCAGGTATAGCTATGTGTAGATATGTATATGTATATATATATATATATATATATATATATATATATATATATATATATGTGTGTGTGTGTGTGTGTGTGTGTGTGTGTGTATCTCTCTCTCTCTCTCTCTCTCTCTCTCTATATATATATATATATATATATATATACACAACACACAGAGAAAACCCAGCACTCACTTACAAGCTCTCAGCTAAGATTTAAAAGCAAAACTGGAAAGGTTAGTGACCGCATCTGGCCAAATGGGACAAGCTCAGGTACCACGTCAAGGTCCTCTCCAATACCTGAGACCCTAAAACAGCCACACAATGCAAGCTTTCAAATCCAAACAAACTGAAAACAAAAAAAGGGTGCACCAGTGGCACCCAGGGCTGAGCATGTTGCAGGGTCATGGGATGTGTACCCGGTCCGGTATGAGAGTGCAGTTCCCTTCCGTGTTTTGTATATGTCTAGGGTGATTACATATTCCTGTGCACCCTTTTTTTGTTTTCAGTTTGTTTGGATTTGAAAGCTTGCATTGTGTGGCTGTTTTAGGGTCTCAGGTATTGGAGAGGACCTTGACGTGGTACCTGAGCTTGTCCCATTTGGCCAGATGCAGTGACTAACCTTTCCAGTTTTGCTTTTAAATCTTAGCTGAGAGCTTGTAAGTGAGTGCTGGGTTTTCTCTGTGTGTTGTATTAATTTGTTTTGTAATTTTCCCTATGGTTCTTGCACCCAGACCTGTCTGGGGTTAACTGCTTGTGGCTCTGGGGACAGCACAGCTTCCTGTGAGTGCCAGTGGCACCCAGGGCTGAGCATGTTGCAGGGTCATAGGATGTGTACCCGGTCCGGTATGAGAGTGCAGTTCCCTTCCGTGTTTTGTATATGTCTAGGGTGATTACATATTCCTGTGCACCCTTTTTTTGTTTTCAGTTTGTTTGGATTTGAAAGCTTGCATTGTGTGGCTGTTTTAGGGTCTCAGGTATTGGAGAGGACCTTGACGTGGTACCTGAGCTTGTCCCATTTGGCCAGATGCGGTGACTAACCTTTCCAGTTTTGCTTTTAAATCTTAGCTGAGAGCTTGTAAGTGAGTGCTGGGTTTTCTCTGTGTGTTGTATTAATTTGTTTTGTAATTTTCCCTATGGTTCTTGCACCCAGACCTGTCTGGGGTTAACTGCTTGTGGCTCTGGGGACAGCACAGCTTACTGTGAGTGCCAGTGGCACCCAGGGCTGAGCATGTTGCAGGGTCATAGGATGTGTACCCGGTCCGGTATGAGAGTGCAGTTCCCTTCCGTGTTTTGTATATATATATATTTACAGTATCTCACAAAAGTGAGTACACCCCTCAAATTTTTGTAAATATTTTATTATATCTTTTCATGTGACAACACTGAAGAAATAACACTTTGCTACAATGTAAAGTAGTTAGTGTACAGCCTGTATAACAGTGTCAATTTTCTGTCCCCTCAAAATAACTCAACACACAGCCATTAATGTCTAAACCATTGGCAACAAAAGTGAGTACAACCATGAAAAGTGAAAATGTCCAAATTGAGCCCAAAGTGTCAATATTTTGTGTGGCCACCATTATTTTTCAGCACTGCCTTAACCCTCTTGGGCATGGAGTTCACCAGAGCTTCACAGGTTGCCACTGGAGTCCTCTTCCCCTCCTCCATGATGACATCACAGAGCTGGTGGATGTTAGAGACCTTGCGCTCCCCCACCTTCCGTTTGAAGATGCCCCACAGATGCTCAATAGGGTTTAGGTGTGGAGACATGCTTGGCCAGTCCATCACCTTTAACTTCAGCTTCTTTAGCAAGGCAGTGGTCATCTTGGAGGTGTGTTTGGGGTCGTTATCATGTTGGAATACTGCCCTGCGGCCCAATCTCCAAAGGGAGGGGCTCATGCTCTGCTTCAGTATGTCAGAGTACATGTTGGCATTCATGGTTTACTCAATGAACTGTAGCTCCCCAGTGCCGGCAGCACTCATGCAGGCCCAGGCCATGACACTCCCACCAACATGCTTGACTGTAGGCAAGACACACTTGCTTTTGTACTCCTCACCTGGTTGCCACCACCACGCTTGTCCCCATCTGAACCAAATAAATTTATATTGGTCCCATCAGACAACAGGACATGTTTCCAGTAATCCATGTCCTTAGTCTTCTTGTCTTCAGGAAACTGTTTGCGGGCTTTCTTGTGCATCATATTTAGAAGAGGCTTCCTTCTGGAACGACAGCCATGCAGACCAATTTGATGCAGTGTGCGGCGTATGGTCTGAGCACTGACAGGCTGATCCCCCACCCCTTCAACACCTGCAGCAATGCTGGCAGCACTCATATGTCTAAGACAACCTCTGGATATGATGCTGAGCTTGTGCATTCATCTTCTTTGGTCGACCATGGCGAGGCCTGTTCTGAGTGGAACCTGTCCTGTGAAACCACTGTATGGTCTTACCCACCATGCTGCAGCTCAGTTTCAGGGTCTTGGCAATCTTCTTATAGCCTAGGCCACATCTTTATGTAGAGTAAAAAGTATTATTTTTTAGATCCTCAGAGAGTTCTTTGCCATGAGGTGCCATGTTGAATTTCCAATGACCAGTATGAGAGAGTGTGAGAGCGATAACACCAAATTTAATACACCTGCTCCCCATTCACACCTGAGACCTTGTAACACTAACGAGTCACATGACACCGGGGAGGGAAAATGGCTAATTGGGCCCAATTTGGACATTTCCACTTAGGGGGTGTACTCACTTTTGTTGTCAACGGTTTAGACATTAATGGCTGTGTGTTGAGTTATTTTGAGGGGACAGCAAATATTCACTGCTATACAGGCTGTACACTCACTACTTTACATTGTAGCAAAGTGTCATTTCTTTAGTATTGTCCCATGAAAAGATAAAATTAAATATTTACAAAAATGTGAGGGGTGTACTCACTTTTGTAAGATACTGTATATATATATATATATATATATATATATATATATAATCACAAAAGTGAGTACACCCCTCACATTTTTGTAAATATTTTATTATATCTTTTCATGTGACAACACTTAAGAAATTACACTTTGCTACAATGTAAAGTAGTGAGTGTACAGCCTGTATAACCATGTAAATTTGCTGTCCCCTCAAAATAACTCAATACACAGCCGTTGGCAACAAAAGTGAGTACAACCGTAAGTGAAAATGTCCAAATTGAGCCCAAAGTGTCAATATTTTGTGTGGCCACCATTATTTTTCAGCACTGCCTTAACCCTCTTGGCCATGGAGTTCACCAGAGCTTCACAGGTTGCCACTGGAGTCCTCTTCCCCTCCTCCATGATGACATCACAGAGCTGGTGGATGTTAGAGACCTTGCGCTCCCCACCTTCCGTTTGAAGATGCCCCACAGATGCTCAATAGGGTTTAGGTGTGGAGACATGCTTGGCCAGTCCATCACCTTTAACTTCCGCTTCTTTAGCAAGGCAGTGGTCATCTTGGAGGTGTGTTTGGGGTCGTTATCATGTTGGAATACTGCCCTGCGGCCCAGTCTCCAAAGGGAGGGGATCATGCTCTGCTTCAGTATGTCACAGTACATGTTGGCATTCATGGTTCACTCAATGAACTGTAGCTCCCCAGTGCCGGCAGCACTCATGCAGGCCCAGGCCATGACACTCCCACCAACATGCTTGACTGTAGGCAAGACACACTTGTCTTTGTACTCCTCACCTGGTTGCCACCACCACGCTTGTCCCCATCTGAACCAAATACATTTATATTGGTCCCATCGGACCACAGGACATATTTCCAGTAATTCATGTCCTTAGTCTGCTTGTCTTTAGCAAACTGTTTGCAGGCTTTCTTGTGCATCATCTTTAGAAGAGGCTACTTCTGGGACGACAGCCATGCAGACCAATTTGATGCAGTGTGTGGCATATGGTCTGGGCACTGACAGGCTGACCCCCCCCCCACCCCTTCAACCTCTGCAGCAATGCTGGCAGCACTCATACATCTATTTCCCAAAGACAACCTCTGGATATGATGCTGAGCATGTGCACTCAACTTCTTTGGTCGACCATGGTGAGGCCTGTTCTGAGTGGAACCTGTCCTGTGAAACCTTTGTATGCTCTTGCCCACTGTGCTGCAGCTCAGTTTCAGGGTCTTGGCAATCTTCTTATAGCCTATGCCATCTTTATGTAGAGCAACAATTATTTTTTTCAAATCCTCAGAGAGTTCTTTGCCATGAGGTGTCATGTTGAATTTCCAGTGACCAGTATAAGAGAGTGTGAGAGCGATAACACCAAATTTAACACACCTGTTCCCCATCCCCTTGTAACACTAACGAGTCACATGACACCGGGGAGGGAAAATGGCTAATTAGGCCCAATTTTGACATTTCCACTTAGGGGTGTACTTTTGTTGCTAACAGTTTAGACATTAATGGCTGTGTGTTGATTTGTTTCAAGGGGGCAGCAAATTTACACTGTTATACAGGCTGTACACTCACTACTTTACATTGTAGCAAAGTGTCATTTCTTCAGTGTTGTCACATGAAAAGATATAATAAAATATTTACAAAAATGTGAGGGGTGTACTTACTTTTGTAGGATACTATATATATATACATATGTAATTAAAATATATATAGTATATATATATATATATATATATATATATATACACACACATACATTAAAGCTCTTCCCAGTCAAATACCTTTAAATATACCATATACCTTTTAACTCTTATAAAATAATTGTATTAATATTTATATTAAATATTTTTTCAGAAAGTGTATATATGAGTGTAACACTTAATGTTAATGTACTTTTGTTGTGCTTGGTGCAACTTTTCATAGCATCTATGATTAAGGCGATAGCCGAAACACGTAAGATGCGTTAAACTTGTCATGCCTTGGTTGACTTTTATGCCAATAAAAGAAGGAGTTTAAAAGTTTACCTTTGGGAGTGCCGACTGCCGACTATTCTTTTTTGCTGAATATCAATTTTTTTTTTAAACTCTTATACTTTATGCTAGGTCTTCAGTTGCTGTATAGAACAGATTTAGAGTGAGTGCACCAAGAAATAATGTTGTGATATTAAAAAGAAATGCTCAGACCCTAAAAAGACAGTTATTCCTCCAAACAACTGTCAAGAATAGACAAAATGTAGACAAAAAGGGGAGCTAATATATTTATAAACGATAAGAATATAGAATTATAAAAAGAATAACACTATGTGTAGTAATTGTAAATATGTAACAAGTAAAAAATATGTAACAAGTAAAAGAGTAAAAAATATATATAATTTCGTAATTAGTTGTTCTAATAACACTTAAGTGTGACAGTATATAGAGGAAATCCTCTCAATATAAACATGTATATACTAAGCAAAAAGGGTAATATATACCTTTAATACCCAAACAAAAAATGCAATGGGAGATCAAATATATGATTGGTACAGAAGTAGGAGCTTAAAAGTTTACCTTTGGGAGTGCCGACTATTCTTTTTTGCTGACTATCAACTTTTTTTTAAACCCTTACACTTTATGCTAGGTCTTCAGTTGCTCTCAAGTGCAACGGTTTACTTTTAACTTGTAATATGTGGCTAGAGACCATTAGGCCAAATAGACGATCGTCTAAGGCCTCACTCGTGATACGGCTTCGCAAAGGGGCATAGAAAAAACCCTGCATTCTTGGTAGCATAGTAGCCCAGCCGACTGGTTTACTCCAAGCAAGTCATATAGTCTAATATTTATAGGCATGAGCGGGGGTGGAACAGAAGTGTCTAGGCACATGACATAAGGACTCCTGCTTCAATAAACCCTGTGTTCAATGTACACCTAGTTTGCAGGGAGTACAGGAAGTATAGTGTGTGTGTGTAGACATTTATAGGTGTGTTTGCACCTAAACACACTCACTTGGTCGTGAGCACTAAGTAATATGGAATTTACCTAGCATAATGAGGCTGTGTGGGGACTGGTCTGCAGTACTGATGTGGCACATACCCTGTCTAGAGTTCTTCAGGGTGTCATGTATCTTGCCTGAAGTTGGGATCTAATGTGGCAAAAATCTGGCCTATGAGGTGCGCAGGAACCATGCATTTAGCCTGCTGCTACTGGTCTGATTTAGTATATATTTAGTATAAATGGAGGTGTAAGAGGGCTATGCATTTGGTGCTGGGGTCTGATGTGGCATACTTTCATGCAATGCATTTGGTCAGGAATTTGCTGTGGCATATATTTGGCATAACAGGAGACAGACGGCTATGTATCTGTTCTGGGGTCTTATCTGCTGCACCGTAGCTTGTAGTGGCAGATGCATAAAGGGAGGAGATATTATGCTTGGGATCTACTGTATTGCATATGTTGCACTTGATGGCTGCCAAATACAAGCAATTTGTATATCAGATTGTAGGATTTATAGCTACAGTATAGTCTTTAAACAACCTTTCTTTATGACTTCACCTGTATTATTATGCACATTTTGATATTACAGATTTATTTCACATTTAGGAGCCAGTAAGAATATTGAGCCAGCCACATAGTTCTTAGGACCCAGACAATGGTGTTTATGTATAAATATATGTAGAGTAGTGCAAAATAATATGAGACAGAAGTAAAATCTTGTCTCCTTGCATTTGGTATCCCTTGCATGAAAGAAAACGTATGTACAAATGAATAAATAGGGCTAATATTTGCATTTGTTTTCTCTTGTGCGTTACGAGGGGCCTCATATTTTAGTTTTTCCTAAGGTCTCACTAAGTCTAGAGTCAGCACAGACTGTATCCTCTTCTTATCAAGCCAATTATAATTTAGTGTCTAAAATCCTAGGTTCAAAAGAGCTATAGCTGTTTCAAAAGTGTATGTAAGTATGCTCCGTGCACACAGCACTTGCTCAGAAAGCCTAAGGTGCTTGTACCTTCTGGTAATGGCTCAATTTGTAAATTGCTAACATGATATAAGCCCACTAGCGTTCTGAAAAACTGCAGTATTTATGTTTAAATATTCTTTATTCTTTTTTTTTTTTAAATATGTCATAAAACAGAAATAACAGTAATACTCTTCCCTCTTCCGACCCCTGTAAAAAGGCGTCTTAAAAAACAGGTTTACCCTCATATACAAAGGTAGGTTGTAAAAAGCTGAAGAAAGGGTTCATATTCTAACATATTTTTGATTATAAATATTCTATTATTTGATATCCAGTTTATTGTAGTAGTAACCAAGTCCAGTAGTTTTCAAAGTTCGACGACATTAGTTCTCTCTTTATCCTTCTCAGTTGTGTGTTAAACTCAAAAATGATACAACTTGTAATCAATTTACATTCTACTAATCTACCTTTATTCAAATTATCAAATCCTTTGCAGATATAGATATTTGTCAATCTCTATGAGTGTTTAAATCCAAAGAGTATAATAGTAAGAGGAGGAAAGGGGGACAAATGAGAAAAGAGGGGGGAACAAAAACGGGGGAAATATTAATTGAAAATAAAGATAGTCTATATTGGGGGGGGGGGGGAATTGACGACATCTTCAATTTTAAATGGTATGACCAACCATAAATCTAACTTGACTTCTATTTATTGTATTTATTGGTCTACTAGAGCCAGATCTCTCAAAGGTCCTATTTACTTATCCAATAATACCACACTTTTTGTACTGTTTCTTTGTTGTCTAATATTCCTGAGGCTAGATCATACATGGTGTATGTGTGTTGAATTTTGTTAAATATCTCCTGGCTATGCATGTTCTGGTGACCGTGCACAGAATTCTAATAAATGTATTAATATATTTATTGTATGTGCTGGAATGTTCGTGTAACAGGGCTTGTTGAAATGTGAGATCAACTGTTTCATCTAGAATCTGGCTGAGAAAGGATGACAATTGTCTCCAAATCCCTGCAACTTCCCTACAATCCCACCACATGTGCCTATATGTTCCTAGTTCTCCACAACCTCTGTAGCAAAGTCTACTTCCATGTGGGTGTATATGCACTGTTCTCATGGGTGTTAGATACCATCGATAGATGGTCTTAATTATATTTTATTTAAGATCTACACTCAATAGACCTTTGTCAGCACTCTGAAACAGAGCTTCCCACTCCTTCACTTCTTTCTGTATATGTAGTTCTTTTTCCCACGCTAACATAATAGATGTTTTGGTGGTATTCTGGGAAGATTGTATGGCCACATATAGGACTGATATGGAGTGTTTAGTACGTTCTTCTGAACTACAGAACGTTTCCAATATTGTGGTAGTTTCCCCTTGGGGATATTTCTGATAGGCCTGTATAGCAGAATTTACCTGTAGATATAGGTACCAGTGTAGTTTCAATGGGTCAAGTTTTGTCTGTAACTGGTTGTATGATAGTGTTTTTCTCCCTCCCATATAGTCTTCTACCCTATACAAGCCCTTATTCTCCCATTTCCTGAGTTGAGACCATAGGTCACTAGGCAATATGTATCGAATTGGTATATATAATGAATGTTGGGGTAAGAGATTGTATTTAGTTTTTGCTGTGTTCCAAGTCAATATCGTTAGATCTGTAGTGTAAGGTCCAGACATTCCCCTACTAATCTGTATTTTTCCTGGATCCCAGATGATTGAATCTATCTCGCTACAGCCACCCAGTCTTGCTTCTAGGGAAGGCCAGACAACCTCCCTGGATCTCTTCAGGAGCAATGTGTCCTGAGCTATTCTGGATGCATTATAGTAATCTATTAAATTTGGACCCTTAATCCCCCCCAGTGTCTTGTGTCTGTTTAATATCGCCCTTGCTATTCTGGTCGTTTTACTACCCCTTATGAATGCTTGTATATCTTTCTGCACTGTGTCTATGTCTGCTCTAATTATTTTAATGGGCAAAGTTCTGAACAAGTATATAATTCGTGGAAGGACATTCATCTTCACCGCGGCTACTCTACCTAGCCAGGAGAAACTAAAACTCCCCCATTTCACCAGATCTTGTTTAATTTGTCGAAACAGTGGTACATAGTTGATCCTATATAATTGATTGGAGTTAGTCGGGAGGTAAATTCCTAAGGGTATGTTTCATCCATTTAAAGTTAAAGTTTGTTTCTAGGCATATCTGGGTCTGTCTGGAAATTGCGATGGGTAGTGCTTCACATTTTTCTGCATTTATTTTAAACCCCGAAATAGCTGAAAACCTCTCCAATGTATGATATAAATTAGGCAATGATACTAATGGATTGGTCAGAGTCAGTAATATATCATCAGCGAAAAGGGCCAACTTGTATTCCGCTGCATCTATCTTGATCCCTGTTATATCTACATTTGAACGAATCTGAGTTGCGAGTGGTTCCATACAAAGGGCAAAGAGCAATGGTGAGAGGGGACAACCCTGCCTGGTACCGTTTCGAATTGGGAATGATTTAGATTTATAACCCGCCGATGACACCTGTGCTCCTGGGTAAGAGTATATAGTTTTCAATGCTTTTATGAATGGCCCTTTAAATCCTATCTTGTGTAGTGTTAAGACATTGTAGTCCCAATCTATTCTATCAAATGCCTTCTCCGCGTCCAGAGACAGAAGCAGAGAAGGCGTTCGCGTCTCCCCAGAGTCTGGATTAAATTGGTAATCCTTCTTATGTTGTCCGGGGCCTCCCTACCCTTGATAAATCCCACTTGATCTGGATGAACTAAATGGGGTACAATATTTTTCAGCCGATTCGATATTATTTTTGTAAAAATTTTGAGATCCTGATTGATTAAGGAAATTAGGGGGTAGTTTTGACATTTTCTATGATCTCTGTTTGGTTTAGGGATTACTACTATTTTAGCAGCTAGCAGTTCTGGTGGAATATAGTTACAGAACTTGGTTAAGTGTGGGACCAATGTTGTTTTAAATAGTTTATAATATTTGCCCGAAAAACCATCTGGTCCCTCCGCTTTTCCCGGTTTGAGATTTTTAAAAGCACCTAACACTTCTAAATTGGAAATTGGTGCACTCAAACCCTCCCCCTGCTCTGTGGATATAGTTTGTAATGGGATGTGAGTGAAGAAATTAGAAACAAGGGACTCAGTCTCTGCACTGTGATGAACCCTTCTTCCATCGTATAAGTCACCATAATAGGTGGCAAAAGTGTCTACAATTTCCAGAGGGTGTGAAGTCATAGTGTTATTTGGTGTTTCAATCGAGGGAATCACGGAGACTTTACAACATTCCCTAATTTTGTATGCCATGTAACTGTCCGGTTTGTTCGCGAGTATGAAATATTGCGATTGCACTTTTCGGATGGCCCTAGTGGCCTGAGCGTGAAGGAGGGCAGCTAACGCCATTTTTTTAGAGTGGAGAGTTTGTTGTATGGTTTTTTTCTTAGTAATTTTGTGTTGTCTTTCCAGTTCTTCAATCTCTTTGTATAGCTGTGTCAAGTGTTGCTTATATTTCTTATTCTGTTGTGCATTTTCCTTGATAAGTATCCCCCTTAAAACCACCTTGTGTGCTGCCCATGTGATCATTGGGTTGGTCGTGGTGTCTGTATTTATATGCCAGTATTCAGTTAATAATTTGAGTACATTATCATGTATTTGAGGGTTCCTGATGTATGTCGGGTCAAAGGTCCATGATTGACTTCTATTAGGGTCCCAGAATCCATCAACCTGCAAGGTGATGATTGAATGATCAGACCACACGCATGCGTGAATCTGAGAGCTTCCAAATAAGGGCTGTAGGACCTGGCTCGTATATATATATAATACAGTCTAATATAGGATTTGTGTGCTGCCGAATAAAAGGTGGTATCAGTGGTCTTGCCGTATAGGGTACTCCATGTTTCTATTAGGGAGTGAGGTAAGAGGGACTCCTTTATTGATTTAACTATACGGTTGTGCCTTATTTGTTTATTGGTCAGAGATTTATTATCGGTCGGGTTAATAGGAGTCATGGTGATGTTGAAATCCCCTGCTAATATTATTTTAGTATGTGACCATTGTGTGAGTAGGTGAGAAATATGTCTGAAAAAGATATGTTGATTATCGTTTGGTGCGTATATGTTGCATAGAGTGATTTCCGAATCTAATATACGGCCCCTAACAATCAGATATCTCGGTTCCGTATCTGTTATTGTGTCTTCATGAACAAAGTTGAGGGAGGAGTGTATAAGAAAGGAAGTACCTCTTTTTTTGGAAGATGCTGTTGCATGATAGTGTATATTGAAGTGTTTTGCCCAATATTTGGGAATGTTATCTTTGAGTAAGTGGGTCTCTTGTAGGAATAGTATATTAGCTTGTAGGGATATGTATTGTGACATCGCTATTCATCTCTTTACATCTGTATTTAATCCCCTTACATTGTGGGATAATATTTTTATTTTAGGAGTCATAAAAAGGTGTGTGCTGTAGAGTGGTGTACATATTCCTTATTACCTGCGGTCTAAAGGTCTGGGTACTTAGCTGAACTTTCTGTAGATGATCTGTGCTAAATCTGGCGGCCTTCACTATGTCATCATTGGGAGGGGAAATGGAACTAAAAAAAGATACAATGTTAAAGACAGAAAAACCAATATAAGGTCCCTATACATGGGACTATTAGGATTTGAACTATTTAAACTCATGGGAACCAAAAATCATGGTACCGTGGGGGTAATTATATTTCTATAACATCTTAAAATATCAGTAACTATAACCAATAGAAAAACTTCTAATATTGGAGGGATTGGAGAGTTATTGTAAAAACAATGAGTATAGGACTTTATCAGCCGATGTCCGCTAAATAATCTTAGGTCATCAATGTCCTATATTCTCTAGCTCTCCCTCCATTGTTCCCACTTTCTTACGGATGCGTATAATTCCAAGTAAAATTTAGTTTCTCCATAATTTGCTCTAGGAAATTTTTCCTCTTGTTTCTTTTATTTTTTGTTTCTTATGGCTGGATGTCTGCCATTTAGACGGGTCTGGTTGTCTGGTTGGATCTTTGCTTTTCGCTGAGTGTGATTCTGATGGTGGAAAAGTAGGCGGTTCCAGAGCTAAGATCTGACATATCTCTGGCACATCCTCTGGATCTTTACGAGTAATCGTCTTAGAGTCCTTTGTTATAACCAGGGCAAATGGGAACCCCCATTTATATGGAATTTGATGTTTTCTGAGTAACATTGTGAGAGGACGTAATGCTCCTCTTCTCTGTAAAGTCCTTATGCTGGGATCCTGGTAGAACTGAATCACATTACCTTGGTGTTTAAATGTTGGATTCTTTCTTGCGGCTTGCATGATTTTTTCTTTATCCGGAAAAAAGGTTAGCTTAATTATAATGTCTCTTGGGGGTTGACTATTTCTAGGCTTGGCCTTCAGAGCTCTATGTGCTCTTTCTATATGTAAGACATAGTCTGCTGGAGAATTTGTAATTTGGGTGGAGAGTTGGATTAAGTAGGCCGGGATCTCTGTGGTGGTTACTTCCTCCGGTACCCCTTTGAGTCTTATATTATTCCTTCTGCTTCTATTTTCTAGGTCTTCTATTTTATCTTGAAAATCCTCCAGAAGTTGTTGTTGTGTAGTTACTGTTTGTGAGACTTCCTCTAGTTGATCCACCACTGAATCCTTCTGGTCCTCCAGTGTTTCGATTCTATTGCCCATATCCATTAAATCTGATTTGATTTCAGATAGACTGCTGGTTACTGAGGAGTGTATAGAATCGATTTTTTCCCATAGTTTCTCCAAGTTATCAGCAATATCTTTCTTGGATACTAAATTTCTGAGATCAGCTTTTGTTAGTTGGCTTTTATCTTGTAAGGGTTGTAGAGAGTCAGTGTCTGATTCATCTTCCGCCTCAGTGTCAGTAGGTAGTTTATTTGTCTGTGAGGGTTTAAATAATGTTGACATGACTGCAGCTTTTATTGGTTTATCTCCCTTTGTTGATCTTTTAGAAGCCATCTTGAAGATGGTTGGATTTAAGGGGATACAATTAGTGACTTAGCAGAAGCTTGTTCTGAGCTGCTATTAAGATGTGATTCAATGTGACCCAGACCCTTGCTTAGGATTTGTATTTAGGCAGACTGTTCCTATAACATAACTAAAGATCTAAACTTATGTCTGCCTCATAGAGATCATATGGATAGTGGTGAGGTTATACGTTACTATGTGATTTTGCTGTTATATCCCCCAGCATGGCAACACGTTTATTCACATTTTAAGTATTCAACTACCCAAGTAGCTAGTTATAGTTTTGCTCCAGCTATCTTTACTAGGGCTACATCAACCTTCCCCCTTTACATTGCCTTATGCAGCCCAAAATAAGTGAACAAGTTAATATGGAAATTTTATATATTGGGCTGAACAGGAGAGGGGCACAAAAGTAGGAGTTTATACATGTACCCTAACCGTGTGGGGAAAGTGTTATCACACTGCGTTGGTATCTGTGACTGAGCAATTGATTTGCTGAAGGAGGTTGCTGAGTTCAGATCTGTCTCTGTAGTGCGATCGCTGTGCGTTGCGCACTGGAAATGAAGAGTCAAGATGGCGCCTCCTTCTTCTCCCCTCTGATGATCTCACAGGTCTCCTCTTGCCGCTTTTTAAGTCCGGTCTCCCACCGGTCAGATGAAGGGTGTGTCCGCTCCCCAGATATGTCGCCTGAGTAGCCGGGTCTATCTAAGGTAAGTTGAACCTTAGTGTTGGGGGTTTGATCTTCAGCCGCCGCATAGACCCACTTCTTATAGCAGTTTTCGGCACTTACTGAAATTCCCCACTACTCCTCCTTCCTCCGGTACAATTGTGGGTGTAATTCTGCCAGATAGCAGGAGCCGTTTGTTCCGCAGCAACTTATTAGTCCCTCTTCACTGCTGTCTCCGTTTCCAACTGTGTGAGGCCCCAATCTGGAAGCGGTGATACCGCCCAGCCCTTGTCCTTTAAATATATGTTTTTTTCTGAGTAACGGACTGTCCCAATTCAGTATATAACTTTCCTCTCTTAATACTATAACCAATTTCCCTCAAGTTTGGGCTTTTTGGCTGGATTATTGAAATATTTAGCAGGAGCTCTCTTTGAAAACATCTCCTCTCACAACTGCAGTATTTAAAGGGAAAGTCAAGTCAAAATTAAACTTTAATGATTCAGATAGGGCATGCAATTTTAAAAATTTTCCAATTTTGTTTTATCATCAAATTTGCTTTGTTCTTTTGGTATTCTTTGTTGAAAGCTAACCCTAAGTAGGCACAAACTAATTTCTATACCATTGAAGGCCGACTCTAATCTCAGTGCATTTTGACAGTTTTCACTGCTAGACAGCGCTAGTTCATGTGTGCCATATAGATAACATTGTGCTCAATCCTATGGAGTTATTATGAATCAGCACTGATTGACTAAAATGCAAGTCTGTCAAAAGCACTGAGATAAGGGGGGAGTCTGCAGAGGTAAAAAGTGTATTAATGTAACAGTGTTTGTTATGCAGTAAAAAAGGGATTATCTATCTTTTTAAATGATAACAATTTTCAAGTAGATTGTCCCATTAAACGGACAGTCTACTTGAAACTGTTTATTGTTTAATAAGAAAGCAAATCCCTTTTAATACCCATTTCCCAGTTTTGCATAACCAACCAGCACTGTGATATTAATACACTTAATACCTCTGTGATGACCCTGTATCTAAGCCTCTGCAGACTGCCCCCTTATCTCAGTGCTTTTGACAGACATGCATATTAGCCAAACAGTACTGACTCCTAAATAACTCCACGGGAGTGAGCACATTGACATGGCATAAATGAACTAGCACTCTCTATGAACAACTGTTAAAATGGACTGAGATAAGAGGTGGTTTTCAACATTCAGAAATCAGTTTGAGCCCACCTAGATTTAGCTTTCAAAAAACATTACCAAGAGAACAAAGCAAATTTGATGATAATTTTTTTTGTAAAGTTGTTAAAAATTGCATGCCCTATCTGAATCATGAAAGTTTAATTTTGACTAAACTGTCCTAAGTCTAAGCAACCTTTAAGCAACTGATGTCATGCTTGTGGGAGAAATGGATTTTTTTTTTCAACTAAGTTTCTCATGACGTTCAGGAAATCCACAAGGGGGAGTTGCTACGCAGATTACTTTATGCTTGTGCTACCTGTTACCAGCAGAGTAAACCTGAGACGTGCTTAGATGCTCTGTATTCTTCTTTGTGATGACAGTTTAGAATTGATTTTTATTAGCAACTAAGAGCAGTTTTGGACCAAGTATACTCACTTGCTGAAAAAAACTCCTCCAGAAAGGTATGTAAAGAAATATGTAAACTGTAACAAATTGTTTAACATTATTATTATTCATATTTTTGTTATTTGATGTTGATAGTTAAATGATTTTACAACCATGATGTTTGTTAAACATTTGGTTAAAACTGACCAGTGTTTGAAGTTGTTTAATAGCATCTATAAATAGTAACCACATGTAAATAGTGAGTTTTATTGCTTAGCTGTTACAAAGTTACATTTATTGTGTAATAAAATAATCAGTAGTTTATTTGTAACCTTTAATTACTGTCACTAATACAATAGAAGACACTTTGATTGGCTTCTTCAATAGAAAAAGGTGCACTGTTTTTAATAATAAGTTGATAAACTAACACTAGTTTCCAGGTATTTTTGCAAGGGAACATTTTGCATAGTATAAGGCCATTCTCAGTTATGCAGTGAGTTGTCTTCTATTACCAGAGACCACTGAGCCCAATGAACAGATAATATAAATATCACATTCCTTGTTTGTTCATCATATTGTTCAGCTGTGTTTCTCACTCTTTACACTTTGTATGCAATGCTGAATCCTGCAGTTTGCATGATGTTTTCAAGTAAACGTTCAGTCCAGGAATAGGGTGACCATATTGCCGCTTTAAAAAGGGACACGTATGAAAAATACATATGTCAGGGTTGTTTTCAGGGGCAGTTTAAAGAAATGTTTTGTATAAGAACCCTGACATATGTATGTTTCATATGTGTCCCTTTTTAAAGCGGCAATATGGTCAGCCTAGTCCAGGAAGACATATATACATTTATTTCCTCATGCTGAGCTAAATGCTCGTTCACTCTGGCTTTGCACGCATTAAATCAGACTGCTAAGTGCCTGAAATGTAACTCATAATTGTAAGGCTCTGCAAAGCAATTAATTTTATGGCAGCACCATAATCTGATCTTTAAAGGCAAACTGCTGAATTCTAAACTCAAACAACAAACAAGAGGTGGCCTCATAGCGTAACCAAACTTAAAGGGACACTGAACCCAAATTGTTTCTTTCATGCTTCAGATAGAGCAGGCAATTTTAAGTAACTTTCTAATTTACTCCTATTATCAAATGTTCTTCATTCTCTTGGTATCTTTATTTGAAAAGCAAGACTGTAAGTTTAGTTGCCGGCACATTTTTGGTGAACAACCTGGGTTGTTCTTGCTGATTGGTGGATAAATTCACCCACCAATAAACTAGTGCTGTCCAGATTTCTGAACAAAAAAAGCGTAGATTCCTTCTTTTTCAAATAAAGATAGCAAGAAAACGAATATAAATTGATAAAAGGAGTAAATTAGAAAGTTGCTTAATATTGTATGCTCTATCTGAATCACGAAAGAAAAACATTTGGGTTCAGTGTCCCTTTAAAGAATGTATAAGTGAAACATAAGAAATCAAAATGGGACACTCATATTTAGTTGAGCACTAAGTTTGAATTAGTGCTGAAAAAGCAGCCACCAGCTGGCGGTCACCAACAACAGATCACTGCTGTTCCCTCTGGGATGTGGATACAGCTTGGACTTGTTAGAGCTCTGATCACATGATGTCGGCTTCTGGATCGCTGATCTCTCACAGAATAAATCCGTACTCTTTCACTGTCTCTATGATAGAAAAGAGCTTCTGGGAAACTTGAGATACACTGTAAGGAGCTTCCAAAAAAATTTGTTTTATACAAAAACACAATTTCTTTTTTGTGTAAAAACAATTATTCACAAAGCAATTGCAATCTTTAAAAAGTGATTGCAATCTTTAAAATCTGTTTAAATCTGTTTTTAAAGATTGCCATTGCTTTTTAAATAACTGTTGTTTTTTACACAATACCATTATTTGTATATTTAAACAATTGGAACAAATTATTTTTGAAGCTCCTTACAGTGTCAATCTCAAGTTTGATACTCATTTTCAAGAAGCTTTTTACAAAGCACAGAAACATTGAGAGTACGGATTCATCCTGTGAGAGATCAGTCATCCAGAATCAGAGATCACGTGATCGTAGTGGAGAGAGATGAGCAATACCAAGCTGTATCCAAAGCCAATGGGAATAGCAGTGATCTAATTTCTAATAGAAACTTAGTGCTGAACTAAATGTGAGTGCCATTATGGGCTTCTTATGTTACACTAATACATTCTTGAAGTTTGGTTATGTTATGAGGTGCCCCTCTTGTTTGTTGTTTGCAGAATCTGAAGAGCCTTTAACGGACTATATGAAGAGCAGCAGACTCTTTTGAGCATTTTCTGGAGTTTTGGTTTATTGATATAATCATATAGCTTTAATATTGTTTATTTTATGTATATTAATTTTTCCACTTCAGTGTTTAATGCACAAATAGTTTACTTTTCTTTTTTTATAGCTCTTTAGCGCCCCCTAGGAAACTCTGCTATATGACCATTGATCCATTTTTTAAAATTCTATACTACTTGTCTCATGTTTTATACCTATTATAAAGGGACAATAAACACAGTGTGATTTTTAAATAAAATGTTTACTTATGCATAATGAAGTAATTTTCATGTAATTTAGCTTTGAAAATGAAGCAATGTCTATGTCTCAGAACATGAAAAGCACCCTGCTAACTTCTCAAGCTAACACCTAGGGTTGCCACCCGTCCCTTAAAATGCAGAACACTTATAAGTTACACATGCTGCAGGGTGTGCAGGGAGGAATATGAATACTGCTGTCCAGAAACACAATGCATGTTCCTCCCGGCACACCCTGCAGCCTGTGTAACTCATAAGTGTCCAGGAAAACATGGCTGAGGTGGCAACCCTACAAAACACCGCTACATATCTTTCACAAATTTGTCCAAACGGAGTATTTATACTAACTTTATGACCGTGACTAGACTTGTTGTCTACACACTAAAGCCCAGATTGGCTACTCCAAATAATAATAAGATAAATAAAAAAGTTTATTTGTCTTAAACATGTTAAGGCTTGTTTGGTGTGTTATTCTATAGCAACACAACAGAATTAGCATATCACATACTGTATTTTTATTTATATATATATATACAGTATGTGTGTGTCTGTCTATATTTATAATTATTGTTCCGAATTTTCAGGGAAATTCGTTAAAACGAAAGTAAATGTTTCAAAGCTACAGGTGAAAAGGTCACCTGTAGTTACAATACTTACCTTAAAGGGACACTGAACCCACATTTTTTCTTTTGTGATTTAGATAGAGCATGACATTTTAAGCAACTTTCTAATTTACTCTGATTATCAAATTTTCTTTATTCTCTTGGTATCTTTATTTGAAATGCAAGAATATAAGTTTAGATGCCGGCCCATTTTTGGTGAACAACCTGGGTTGTTCTTGCTGATTGGTGGATACATTCATCCACCAATACAAAGTGCTGTCCAGAGTCTAAACCAAGA